>NC_089874.1:102867500-103167500 GCF_040182565.1 Anser cygnoides | reverse complement strand
TTTTGGCTTTCATTTAACAATTGCTTTATTCTTAAACATGGTGAGCAACATTTGCACAAGTTTCCTTTAAGTTTTTGATTTTTTTTTCTCTTTCCCTACTATCATAAAATCATAATTTTTCTGGAAGTCAGGTTTTGTGAAATACGTTGTTTACAAGTAAACAAAATTATTATTGACTCTTCAGAAACAGAAAGATAAGATAGTGTCTAGGAAACCGTTTTCGTTGTTGATTGGTTGGTTGGTTTTTAGCAGTTCTTTTAAAATGATCATCATTTCCTGATAAGTGTAGCTCGTTAGTGGTAGGCATGTTTGTTGTTGTTGTTGTTGTTGTTGTTGTTTTAAAACCCACACTCAGTACTCCCTTTCTCTGTTATGAGATAGATGCTTAAATAGACAATGCAATCTGTGCAGTCTGATTCATAGTGTCATTTCTTTAATGACTTTTAATTCCAAGGAACACAATGACCTTGTCTTCTTCTGCTGAAAATAAAAACAGTAAAGTAGTGAGTATTAAGAGTGTACCCATCCATTGAGAAATGGCTTAAGCTTCAACATCATTATTTTAAATGGAATCCCACTTTGAGAATTTATGTTAAAACTTATCTTAATATGAAAATGTATTTGTGTAATTTTTCTTTTCTCTTGAAAAACAAAATTGTTTGGGATAAGCCTTATACTGCAGAATGAACAAAGGTTCTCTGAATTCAAAAAAATAATACTTTGTTTGGTTTCTATTTGATTATATTTGCCTATCTATTTTATTTATTTATTTATTTATTTATTTATTTATTTATTTTTCTCTTTTCTGAGGCTTTCATCCTATGTTTCTTCATCTCCACCCATGAGGAAAAGTGATACCTTCCCAGATGTAAACGCCTTCCCTACTCTTTCCCTGTTTTCCTGTCTTGCATTGAATTATATTCTATTTTCTCTCTTCCCAAGTACATCACATTTTCTTATTGATCAAATTACACATTTCTGAAACCTTGCAAAAAATGTAGTAGGACTTAAAGAAAAGACAAAATTCTATATTAATTATATGTTGGCTATATTAATTATATATTAGGGACCTGGACAAGCTTGAGAAGTGGGCCCATGTGAACCTAAAGATGTTCAACAAGTTAAAGTGCAAGGTGCTGTACCTGGGTCAGGGCAATCCCAGACATGAGTACAGACTGTGTGAATAACTTGCTGAGAGCAGCTCTGCAGAGAAGGACTTGTGAGTTCTAGTGGACATGAGCCAGCAGTGCGTGCTTTGCAGCCCAGAAGGGAGGCTGCATCAAAAGAGGCAGACCAGTATGTCAAGGAAGGTGATTGTCCCCCTCTACTCCGTCTTTGTGAGGCTTCATTTGGAATACTTCATCCAGATCTGGGGCCCCCAGCACAAGAAAGATGTGGAGCTGAGAGTGGGTCCAGAGGAGGGCCAGGAAGATGATCAGATGGCTGGAGCACCTCTCCTATGAAGACAGGCTGAGAGAGCTGGGGCTGTTCAGCCTGGACAAGAGAAACCTTATTGCAGCCTTTCCATGCTTAGAGGGGGCTTATAAAAAGGATAGAGGTTAACTTTTTTCTTGGGCAGATAGATAGGACAAAGGGGAATGGTTTTAACATTCTTAATGGAGCACAGGAAAACCAAGGTGATGGGTTTGCAACCTGAGAGAAACAACTACTATCTAACCTATTCCTTTCAGGTAATTATTCAAAAGTTATTACTAATCATTCTTTCACCCATGGGGAAACAGTAAGCCTGCCCAATAGAATAGAAGGGAAAACATAAAAAGTGCTCTTATATAGACTCCATTAAAATTAGAAGTTGTTTGTTTGGGGCATTGTGCACTTGCTTTCTCTTTCAATGTGCATGCACTCTCAGTGCCCTCTCTCTCAACTCTCTCTCTCTCTCTCTCTGCTCTCCCTCAATTCCGGCGCTCTCTCAACACCCCCTCTCTCAAAAGCCTCCCCCCAACACCCAAATTTCTCTCAACGTGCAATTCTCTCACAACACTCACTCTCTCGCAATGCCCAGAGCTCTTTCAATGCCCTCTCATGCAACACTCAACCTCGTCTCTCAACATGCTCTCTCAATTCCTGCTCTCCCTATGCGCTCCCTCTTGTAATGCCAGCTCTCGCAATGCTTTCCCCCTGCCCCAACGCCCGCTCTCTCATCTCACTCTCCCCCTCCCCAGTGCCTGTGCTCTCAATGCTCTCAATGCTCTTCCTCTCTCCTAAAGCCCACCTCCCAATGTCCAACTCATTCTCAATATCCAACTCTCTCTAAATACTCTCCTTGCCCCCTCTCACTCACTCCCTCTCTCTTGCACGCTCCCTCTCTCCCAATATGCTGTCCCTCCCTCTCTCTTTCCCCCTTTCTCTCTCCCTCTCTCTCAATAATCTCTCCCTTCCCCCCCCCGCCTTTTCCCTCTTAATGTTCTCAGTGTTCTCTGTCACTTCATAATTCTAGTCGTTCAGTAGAGTTTTTATTTTGAAGGAGTTTTAAGGATGAGGAATGTGGATTTAAGCTATTGCTTTACTGGCAATCAAAATTAAGGAACTAGAGAAGCTGCATCACACTAAATACAAAATTTAATGATGAAACATACCCCACATTAACATTTTAAGAAGAACAATGAGGTTAGCCAAACCATAGTATAAACAGTATTAAAAAAAAATTAAAAAAAAATGAAATCAATTGTGGAAATATCAAAACTTCTGGTGATTTGGATATTAAACAAGGACAGGATTAATTTGTCCATAGGGTTTCCCACAAAGTCTTCTTACGACTTCAGATCCACGGACTTCCAGCTTCAGTTCAGTATAATGTGTGTACTTAGAACTGACAGCTCAGGGCTTGTGCTGGGAGCCTTCCCAGATCTGATGGCAGTGCTCATCTAGTCAGTTTGGAAATGACTTTGTCAAGCTGGATTATGTGTACGACAGTGACTTGGCTGCCTTTCTCCATCTGCTTTAACACTCACAAGAAAGTCCTTTTTCTTGTGACTCCCATGCAGTGAACCTTGGGTTGATCTTTTGTTTTAGTTTATTTTTCTTTTCGGCAAAAGTGGATACCAAGCAACAATCTTACATAGGCAATTTCTGGGCAGAAAACAAAAACATTCATATTCATATTGGGGATGTACTTAAGTAAAAACAAACAAACAAACAAAAAAACCCTAGTGCTTCACAGTTTTCTGCAGCAAAACTGTCTGGATAGCTTGATGGAATTTGAAGATAGTAAGAGAGCTGTGCTGAAACAGGTTAGTGAGCCTACAAGAACAGCTAGACCTGCTGTTCACGAACAGAGAAGGACTGGTGGGAGATGTGGTGGCAGGGAGCTGTCTTGGGCAGAGTGATCATGACATGGTAGAGTTCTTCATTCTTGGTGAACTCAAGAGGGGGGTCATTAGAACTGCAAACTTGGACTTCCGGAGGGCAAAATTTGAATCGTTCAGGACACTGTTAGGGAGGGTTCCTTGGGAGTCAGTCCTGAAGGGCAGAGGGGTCCAGGAAGCCTGGACACTCCTCAAGAAAGAAGTCTTAAAGGCTCAGGAGCAGGCTGTCCCCATGTGCCGTAAGATGAGCCAGTGGAGAAAAAGACCAGCATGGCTGAACAGGGAACTTTTGCTGAGGGTTGGGGTGAAAAAGGGAGTTTATGTCTGGTAGAAAAAGGGGCAGGCAACTTGGGGAGAGTACAAGGGAGTTGCCAGAACATGCAGAGAGAAAATCAGGAAGGCCAAAGCCTAGCATGAGCTCAACCTGGCCACTATGGTCAAGGATAACTAAAACTGTTTTTTAAATACATTAACGGTAAGGGGAGGGCCAAGGAGAATCTCCATTCTTTACTGGATGCAGAGGGAAATATGACTACTGAGGATAAGGAAAAGGCTGAGATTCTTAATGATTTCTTTACATCTGTCTTTACTAGCCAGACCACTTATCCTCAGGGTACTCAGCCTCCCGACGTGGAAGTCTGGGACGAGGAGCAGAAGAACCCCCCAACAGTTCAGGCAGAAACAGTTAGAGACCTGCTGCTCCACCTGGACTGTCACAAATCCATGAGGCCAGATGGGATCCGCCTGAGGGTGCTGAGGGTATTGGTGGATGTCATTGCTGGGCAACTTTCCATCATTTATCAGCAGTCTTGGTTATCCAAAGAGATGCCAGATGACTGGAGACTTACTAATGCAATGCCCATCTATAACAAGGGTCAAAAGGAGGACCTGGGGAGCTACAGGCCTGTCAGCCTGACCTCGGTGCCAGGTCATTTTGAATGCAATCATGCAGCATATGTGAGACAGCTGGGGTTCAGGCCTAGTCAGCATGGGTTCACGAAAAGCAAGTCCTTCCTGACCAACCACATCTCCTTCTATGACTGGGTGACCCGCCTGGTGAATGAGGGAAAGCCTGTTGTTGTAGCCTACCTAGACTTCAGCAAGGCCTTTCACACGGTCTCCCACAGTATTCTCCTGCAGAAGCTGGCAGCCCATGGCTTGGACAGGTACACTCTTTCCTGGGTCAAAAACTGGCTGGACAGCTGGGCCCAGGGTGTGGTGGTGAATGGAGTGAAATCCAGCTGGCAACTGGTCACCAGTGGTCTTCCCCAGGGGCTGGTGTTGGGGCCCATCCTCTTTAATATCTTTATTGATGATTTGGATGAGGGAATTGAGTACACCCTCAGTAAGTTTGCAGATGACAGCAAGCTGGGGGGAAGTGTCGATCTGACGGAGGATAGGAAGGCCCTGCAGAGGGACCTGGACAGCATGGGTCGATGGGCAGAGGCCAATGGGATGAGGTTCAACATGGCTAAGTGCCGGGTCCTGCACTTTGGCCACAACAACCCCATGCAGTGCTACAGACCTGGGGGAGAGTGGCTCGAAAGCTGCGGAAAGGAAAAGAATCTGGGGGTGCTGATTGATGCTCGCCTGAACATGAGTCAGCAGTGTGCCCAGGTGGGCAAGAAGGCCAATGGCATCCTGGCTTGTATCAGGAGTAGTGTAGCCAGCAGGACCAGGGAGGTGATCGTTCCCCTGTACTCTACTCTGGTGAGGCCGCACCTCGACTACTGTGTTCAGCTTTGGACCCCTCACTACAAGAAGGACATTGGGGCCCTGGAAGGTGTCCAGAGAAGGGCTACAAAGCTGGTGAAGGGCCTGGGACACAACTCCTGTGAGGAGGGAACTGGGGTTGTTTAGTCTGAAGGAGGCTCAGGGGAGACCTTATTGCTCTCTACAACTACCTCAAAGGAACTTGTGTTGAGCTGGGGGTCAGCCTCTTCTCACAGATAACTAGTGATAGGACTAGAGGGAATGTACTCAAGTTGCGCCAGGGGAGGTTTAGGTTAGAAATTAGGAGACATTTCTTCTCAGAAAGAGTAGTCAGGCATCAGAATGGGTTGCCCAGGGAAGTGGTGGCATCACCATCCCTGGGGGTGTTTAAGGAAAGGTTGGGCCTGGTGCTTAGGGACATGGTTTAGTGGGTGACTTTTGTAGTAGGGTAATGGTTCGATCAGATGATCTTGAAGGTCTTTTCCAACTCTAATGATTCTATGATTCTATTCTATTATTCTAGTGGAGCAAGTGGGGTTGTAGCAACAGCTACTGGAGTGAGTGGGGTCTTCTACTCCTGCATGGGCTCCTCTTCATGGGCTGCAGCCCTTAATGATTCTTTGAAACTGCAGATTTACATTCATTTTTAAGTGTGGACTGTTTTCCTTGGTGAAGACTGAATGCCAGCTTACTGAAATTGAACAACAAATATTGGTGAGTTACAGTCAAAAGTGAAACGAAGTTAAAATTCCAAGTGTTATGCTTAATCCTCTTTAGAATATTTTATTCACTTTAGTCAGAAAGACGAAAAAAAAAAAAAGGACCTCTTTCCCCTTTTATTTTTACTCATATTTTCAACTAACCAATGAATTACCACTAATGAGCTTAAGAGTTGCAGCTAGACATCTGTGTAGGCATAGAAAAACATCCAAGATAGTTGATCAATATGAAGAAGATCATACAGAAAGACTGAATAAGTGATAGTAATTTCAAAAATCCATCATTTTGTACAATTATACTTAATTTTAAAAGTTTAACTAAGGAGACCAGTACTGGTATATTTCTTAATGACAATGAAACAGCTTGGTTGCTTCTTCAGCCATACAGGAACAGTTCTCAATGTGTTCAATATGAGTTCAATACAACCATTGGACTGAATTAACTATGTAGGAGGTTGCAGTAAAATTATTTGTTAAAATTTCAGTTTCACTAAAAAAATAAATTACATACATTTTAAATTTGTTGTGTACACCTATAATTGTAGAGTGCTACAATCCAACATGTAAAGGGTTTTTTTAGTTGTAAAGAAATCTGTCAAAAATACCTGTTTTATGAATCTTTTGTAGTGTTTGAGGCATGAGTGAAATTATTACAGGTTTTGGTTCTCAAAGATCCGTTTGAGTACTAGGGCTGGGTAACATTGCTTGTGATTTATTATAATAATAATAATAATTATTATTATTACTATTTTTTAATGGAGGGTGACAATGCTGTAATTTTTAATTCAAGTTGAATTCAGTAAATCTTGCTGTCCCACATCCCCAGTTAAACCAATACAACTGCAGCTTTCAGATTTTCTGGCAATGTTTTTCAGAAGAAAATTTTGTTTACTTTTTTTTTTTTGAAAAGTTGAATTTCAAATTCAATAATAATGAAATTTTTAGACGTCTCATATCAAGATTGCTTAAAAATTCTCAGTCAGAAACAGGACTTTCTATTTTGGCTTGAAGATAATCATTTTGACGGACCTAAACCAACTTTGTTTCTATCAAAATAAAATTCTTATCTGTACTTATAACCATATATATATGTGTATATATATATTTCTGATGCACAAGTATATACACATGTATCAACTGTACAACTATTTCCCCATCACCTTTCCCAGTTTAGCCACTGTGTGGCTTAAAAGCTAACAGATTTTTAATTTATAATATAATATTAAGACAATTTCTGAGCAATACCAAGTAGCTGGTATAAATGGGATCAGCATATTTTAGTTGTCTAACCTGCTTAGATACACATCTGATGAACATATTAGAGAATTGTCTGTATTTGCAAGAATGCAGCACTATTTTAAATTTGATGTGTAAAGGAAACACCAATGTCTTCAGAAACAACTAATGAGCAGAAGAATAATATTATGAGTTGATATGCTCTACTAATGTTTTCTTGAGATAATAAAAAGTATAGAAAAATAACATATGAAATTGCAGTGAGATAATGAGAGGACAAAAGGAGATCTAAGCTCTTTAGACAAAAAGTTTGAGTAATACCATGTGGGGTACTTTTCAACTAAGAAACATGACAGTAAAACACTTTGATTCTCTCATTTCTTTTAGCAGATGAGAAATGCTAATATATAAACAGAAAATAAGCTCTAAGATCTCCCTGTCCGTTCAAAGCTCTCCCCTCATTAAAAGCCCAATGTGAATTTTGATCTGTTGACACAGTATGAATAGAAGCTATAGAGATCACAGCTATTTCTATCATTTATTTTACTAATAACAAAAGGACTTAGATATAAAGAACACAGATACAAAGAACAAATAGATTACTCAGGGATAACAAATTAATATGCATATTATGAGTGACAATGGTAAGGTATTCCCCTCTGGAAAAATAAACATTGTTATTCTAATTTTTCTCAGTCTAAAATCAACAGTGAAGCTGCCAATTTATTTTTTTTTTCCCCCCACCTTTAAAATTCTTCTTTTCAGCAGTTCAAATCCCCACAAAATACATGTTTATCAAACTCAAACTTGCCATGAAAGGTCAAAACATTTTAAACTTATTTAAACAAACAAACAAACGAAAGTTGTGGGGTTTAGTTTATAAAACAAAGTTAAACAAATTTTCAGTGGCAAGAGTTTTATGAGTAAAATTCCATGATCTTAAGTAAATGGTTCCTTCTTTACAATTTTCAGAGAATAAAGGGCTAGCCTTCTCGGACTGTGCTCTTTGAATGAGATCTATTCAAGTACATTTTAAATTACTGAAAGTTATTGGTTGTTAGCAGTGCAGATGGTTCTTGGTAAGATCTAAGACATGCAGAATTTATGTCATTGCTCTGTAAGCTTGCTCATGTTTACCAAAAATGCTGTAGTTCAATGAAACAAAGACAAAATTTGTGCCCGTATCTGCTGATTTACAGTTTAACATTGGACTCCCGCTGTTTCCTTGCAAATCAAGTACATCAATGTGACAATGACATTAAGGAATTTCTTTTCAATCTTAGAATATACATATAATTTAACCAGTGTCTTCACCCACACTGAAAAGAAAATATTAAAACTTTTTGTAGCCTGAGAGCTGACAATTCAGTTTATCAGATTGTAATGGCCTTTACAACCTTGGAGATGTAATGGTCTTTCCCTTTCAAATCTCTGAAAGTAGTGTCTTCCAGAATAATTTGGATGAGGAATTTCAATTTCATCTTCATAAAAGACAAGGCAAGAGCTTTATTTATGAATGATTTATTATTGTTGTTGTTGTTGTTATCATTATTTTCAGATCATAAAAAAGGAGGGATATATATGTATATATATTAACTCACCTGGAGTGAGTTGATGAAATTTGGTTATAACCCAGTGAGAACCTGATTTATTTCTAGGGTGTCTGTTATAGACCGCCCGACCAGTATGAAAAGGCAGATGAAATATTCTGTAAGCAGCTGGGAGAAGTCTCACAATCACTAGCCCTTGCCCTCATGGGGCACTTACCAGATATCTGCTGGAAAAGCAATGCATCAGAGAGGGAACAGTCTGGGAGGTTTCTGAAGTGTGTCAAGATAACTGACACAGTTGGTGAGTCAGGGAAAATTCCCTGTTGGACTTTTTGCTTGTGAACAAAGAGTGACTTGTGGTTGATGTGAAAGTTGGAAGTCGACTTGGGCACAGCAATCATGAATTAAAAGAGTTTTCAATTCTTGGAAAAGTAAGGAGGGAGGTTAGCAGAACTGTCACCTTGAACTTCCGGATGGCAAATTGTGGCCTGTTTAAGAGGCTGGTTTGGGGGTACTCTTGGGAGGTGGCCCTGAAGGGCAAAGGAGTCCAGGAAGGCTGAACACTCTTCAAGAAAGACATCCTAAAGGCACAGGAGTAGCCTATCCCCATGTGCCGAAAGATGAGCTGTCAGGTAAGAAGACCAGCCTGGCTGAACAGAGAGCTTTGGCTAGAGCTCAGGAAGAAAAAGAAAGTTTATGACCCTTGGAAGAAGGAGAAGGCCACTCAGGGGGACTATAAAGATGTCATGAGACTGTACAGGAAGAAAATTAGAATAGCCAAAGCCCAGCTTGAGCTCAGTCTGGCTACTGCCATTAAGCTAAATAAAAAATGTTTTTATAAATACATAAACAAGAAAACGAGGACAAAGGAGAATCTCCGTTCATTAGTGGATGTGGGGGGAAACATAGTGATAAGAGATGAGGAAAAGGCTGAGGTACTTAATGCCTTCTTTGCCTCAGTCCTTAGTAGTAATACTGGTTGTTCTCTGGGTACCCAGCACCCTGAGCTGGTAGATAAGGATGGGGAGCAGAATGAAGCCCTTATAATACCAGAGAAAATGGTTAGTGACCTGCTACACCACTTAGATATATATACAAGTCTATGAGACCAGATGGGATCTACCCAAGGGTAATGAAGGAGCTGGCGGAAGTGCTCACCAAGCTGCTTTCCATCATTTAACAGTAGTCCTGGCTATCAGGGGAAGTCCCAGCTGACTGGTGACAAATGTGGTGACCATCTACAAGAAAGGCCAGAAGGAGGACCTGGGAAAGGTACAGGGCTGTCACTCTGACTTTGGTGCTTGGGAGGATTATGGAGATGATCACCTTGGGTGCCATTATGCAGCACATACAAGACAACCAGGTGATCAGGCCCAGTCAGCATGGGTTTATGAAAGGTAGGTTCAGCTTGACTAACTTGATCTTATGACAAAGTGACACCCTTCATGTATGAGGGAAAGGCTGCAGATGTGGGAAGACTTCAGTCTAGATAGACTTTTAGCATTTGACACTCTTTCCCACAACATTCTTCTGGAGAAACTGCTCAAGACTTGGATGGAATCTCTATAGAGGGATCCGGATAGGCTGTATCAACAGGCTTAGGCCAACTGTATGAGGTTCAACACGGCTAAGTGCTGGGTCCTGAACCTGGGGCACAACAACTCCATGCAATGTTACAGGCTGGGGGGAAAAGTGAATGAAAACCAGCCAGGCAGAAAAGGACCCAGGGGAAATTGGTTGACAGCTGTTGAACATGAGCCAGCAGAGTGCTCAGGTGGCCAAGAAGGCCAACCGTGTCCTTGTTTGTATCAGAAATAGTGTGGTCAGTAGGACTAGATAAGTGATTGTCCCCCTGTACTTGGCTCTGGTAAGGCTGCACGTTGAATACTGTGTTCAGTTTTGGGCTCCTCACTACAAGAAGGACATTGAGGTGCTAGAGCACGTCCAAAGGAGGGCAACAAAACTGGTGAAAGGTCTAGAGAACAAGTTTTATGAGAAGTGGTTGAGGAAACTGAGATTATTTAGCCTATAGAAAAGGAGGCTCAGGGGAGACCTTATTACTCCCTACAACTACTTCAAAGGAGGTTGTGGAAGTATGGGTGTAGATCTCTTATTCAGTGAAGAAAAATTTCTCAATTCAAGTAGTTGAATTACCATCCCTGGAGGTATTCAGAAGTCATGTCACTGTGGTGGTTAGGGACATGTGTTAGTAGTAGACATGGTAATGCTAGGTTAAAGGCTGGACTTGATGATCTTAGAGGTCTTTTGCAACCTAAATGATTCATGTATACAATATGTTACAATATTTATATTTCTCCTTAAACAGGATTATTCTGAAAATAAAATGATGAAGCTTTGCTTTGTGTAATGAGTGAGATTTCTTAAGTCTGTGTTCTAAATATCATTGTTAGGAAACACTAAATATTATGGCTATTCAGTCAAAGTGCTAAAAGTGAGCAAATAACTTTTTTATTTACAATGGTATTGAAAGATGTGTGTTTGTCCTGACATTACTATTCCAAAGTGGCATGGTGATATGAATCCCTCCCCTCCCCTCCCCTCTCCTTTCCCCTCCCCTCTCCTTTCCCCTCCCCTCTCCTTTCCCCTTCCCTCTCCTTTCCCCTCCCCTCCCCTCCCCTCCCCTCCCCTCCCCTCCCCTCCCCTCCCCTCCCCTCCCCTCCCCTCCCCTCCCCTCCCCTCCCCTCCCCTCCCCTCCCCTCCCCTCCCCTCCCCTCCCCTCCCCTCCCCTTGCCCCTCCTCTCCCCTTTCCCCTCCCCTTTCCCCTTCCCTCTTCTCCCCTCCCCTCCCCTCCCCTCCCCTCCCCTCCCCTCCCCTCCCCTCCCCTCCCCTCCCCTCCCCTCCCCTCCCCTCCCCTCCCCTCCCCTCCCCTCCCCTCCCCTCCCCTCTCCTCTCCTCTCCTCTCCTCTCCCCTCCCCTCCCCTCCCCTCCCCTCCCCTCCCCTCCCCTCCCCTCCCCTCCCCTCTCCTCTCCTCTCATTAATTTTCATTATTTTCATTTTAATTTCTTGAAAAGATGAGTGGACATTTCTGTTTACAAACTGAAGGGAACAGTTAATTAGAGATGACAATGTGAGCTCAAATTAAATTGAGACCCTCAAATGCATGCATGATAAATTGTCAGATGTTACAAAATATTTCATGCAATTTTTCAGTTAATTGAGGATGTTTGTTTGTAGAACACAATGATTAAGTTCAAATCCATTTCCCATGAAATTGGTGCTAGCAGGAGTAAAAGTCTTCATGATGCAGCAAAGAAAGGCACATCAGATTGTGTGCTCAGCGATATGGTTTATCCAAATAATAGTAGGGTATTGAAAGGTTTACAAAGCTTGTAGCTTGTAGCTTTACAAAGCAAGATTCTTTATTCAGCTCCTAAGTTGCTTATCTTTTCACTCTGAGTTAGGTGGGAATATCGCTAGCACAAAAACCTGTTGCCACTACATTGAAAATTACTTAACTAGAAAAATTTTATTATGCAAATTAAGAAAAAGTTGGAAAAACAACCGAAAATCAAACAAAACTACAAAGAAAATTTAAGAAAATTGTAAGTAGGGAAATGAGAAAATGGAATTAAGATCTCTATGAGTTAATAATATTATTAAAGAAAATAATTGTTTACTGTTGCAAGACTTTAAACTGTCTTACTGATTAAACTGCATATTGGATCCCAAAGATCTGTGTAATATAAAATTACGACAAACTGTTGCAATGTTCTCCTTAATTTGTTACATTGCACATGTCAGCTTAGATGGAAGAAAAGTGTGTTAAGTTATCAACTAGCAATGTAACTTTTGTTTTTCAACCTGAAAGTAAGAATTTTTATATTAAATGTTATATTAAAGTACTTTTTTTTTTTTTTTTAAACAGATTAATATTCAGAGGCATTGACAAAGCATCTCAAAAAGCCAAGATCTTAGCATCAGGTCTTTCAATAAGGAAACAAATCATGTGCTTACCTTGGACACCTGAGTTTGAGAATTAATATTCTCACATGGTATTCAAGAGAGAATTTTTCTATTCTACAGAAATTTTGAAGGTTGTTTTATTTCTGTTTCATTTGTTTGTTTGCTTGCTTGCTTATTTGTTTTAGGTTTTTCCATTTTCAGATAACAAAAGGAATGTAAATTTCCAGCTATGTCACTGATGACTACTGTAGTTTGATCACACTGCCAGTTGGGAACCTTATTATTATAATATAAGTAAGTAAACATTAGATGGCATTTTCGTATTCTGGATGTCTCTTACTTAGTGTATATTTAAAAATTTAGCAGGTTCACTGGACTTTTAGTGTTTTCATTCTACAATGCATATGTGATATAGAGTGCTATCCCCTTTATTTCTTCCAGAACTATCCAGAACTATCCATGGCTCTCTGCTTAGCCATTAGAAAAAAAATCTTGATTCTGAGTTGAATAACATGAAGAACAATTATTTCTTGGAAAATGCGCATTGAAGCATTACTGGTTCCTCATTAAATTCCCCCCCCCCCCCTAAAATTCTCATAGAAAATACATAAATATCATGTCTGAAAGAGGCACATTTTCCTGAGATTGCATGGGTGTCTTCCTTCCCCAAACATTCTACATTAATATTCTAAGTGTTTGTAAAATAGGGGACTTATAAAAAAGATGGAGAGCGACTCTTTGCTCAATCAGAAAATGACAAGATAAGGGGGAATGGTTTTATACTAAAAGAGGGGAGATTTACATTAGAGATTAGGAGGACATTCTTCACTCAGAGGATGGTGAGGCACTGGAACAGATTGCCCAGAGAAGTTGTGAATGCCCCATCCCTGGAAGTGTTCAAGGCCAGGTTGGATGGGGCTTTGAGCAACCCAGCCTAGTAGAAGGTGTCCCTTCCCATGGCAGGAGTGTTGGAGTTACATGACATTTAAAGTCCCTTCCAACCCAAGCCATTCTACGATTCTATGAGTCTCTATGATTCTATTATTCTATGATTGATTCTAAGATTCTATGATATTATTCTGTGGTTTCATATCAGATGACATTTACTTTTTTTTTTTTTTTTTTTTTGATATTCAGAAGAGAATGAGGAGGAAGGGTTGAGAGAACAAAATGCTCACACTGCCCTGTGTTTATTGTGGAGAAGACAAGCCAAAAGGTAACACCTTGTATTTCGTGCTTTGTGGTGGGCTTGCTGTCTGTCAGTGACTGTTCCATGGTTTCAGACTAGCTCCTGAGAAAGCTCTGATTTTATCCCTGCTGTAAGAAGTTCCATTCAGCTTGAGGTGTTGTGTTAAAGGGCAGGACTTAATCCCCCTTGAGTTCCAGTTTGTCTTCAGATATCAGAGGGGCAGGGGCTGGCTGGGCTTAAATTCTGAGTGATGCCCAATTCAGCATTGAAGTCCAACTGCATTCAATATATTGAAGTATGACAATCACAGATGCACACATAGTACAATGCACCTTCAGTCTAGAAGATTAATGATTGGCATAGTTTATAGTAACAACAGAAGTAGAAGTTCTTTTAGATTGCTAGTGACAAACACTGGCTGCAGAGCAAGTGCAAATACCAAGAATATGACAAACACAACCAACTACATATAAGTTAACTCATGAAACAACTCTACAGAAAATGTCAGGTTTCCCAGGGAAGCACTCAGTATAACCGAGGGTTTGAATCTCACCCAATAAGTATCCCTATGTGGGGGAAGAGAGGGTCAGCCTATCGACTGACCCCAGAGGTCATTGATGTCCTCACGACTTCTCTGTGATGATACCTTTCCTAACATTTTTCTTCTCTTGTGACATCTTTATACAATTTTCTTACTTTTAGGTGGAGCTTGAGTGACTCTAGTCATATGTATCTTCCTTATGATTGGTATAAAATTTTCTCACTTTTGCTTTAAAGGTGTAATTTAAAGAAATTCAGACCGCATACTCAGAGACAGGTGGTGGCACCTTGGAGGCAAGTAGACTTTGGGTTGGAGGTGTGTTTTGGCATTATAATGAGTTTATAAGGAGCAAAGTTCACCCAGAGAACATGATTTTGTTATCTGTTCAGATCAGGGATGGCCATGCAATCTATCAGTTCCATAGCACCATCAAGTTCCCCATCCCTGTGGTGGTATTATAGAGCTTGGTGTCTTCACTCCACTCCACTCTCTGTGCTATTTCTCTTAGAGGCGGCACACCAACACTGGTAGTGCAAATATCTAAGGCTGCAAGGTATGTTGCCAAAGGGACTATCATGGAACAGATTCCTTGCATATCTGCCACATCTCACCCTGAAAGTTTCCTCAATGCTGAACCTTATCTTAAGATGTGGACACATCTTTAATCTCAATAAGTCACCTCCAGCAATTATTCCACACTGAGATTTGTGACGGGCATTTGCATTATCATGACCAAAACGTGCTCTGTTAGGTAAGTGGGATTTGAAACTGTTGTGCTTCTTGAACTTTGTAAGGCTTTGTGTTTTTTTGGAGATCTACTTGTTGGACTGTACCTAGAGTATATCACATTGCTATATATGCATAGTTTGATACTTAGAGAAAGTAGGATTGGACCTTTAAATGTTCTTCACAAGTCATTTTGACTCACGGTGTTACTGCGGTATCAATCTTACGTTGGTGTATACACACCTTTAAAATAGTCAGGGATTTAAGTTACTTTAACACAAGTATTTCTTTAAAAGACATTACAATCAAAGTCAAGGATAGTTTTCTGTTTTGTATCCACTCTTAATTTCTTTTACAGTATTCCAGTGAAATATCTATTTTACTATGTACATAAAGTGTTTTCAAGTTCCAAATCTATTCTTTGCATCATATTGAATAGTCTTTCTAAGAAAAGGTGGCTGAGGCTGGGAGATGTTAAATAAATGATGAAAAATGCTTAAGTAAAGCAGTCAAAATCAAGTTTTGTTTGAGAAATTATTGTGAACAGAAAAAACTATTCTTCCTGGAATAGGGCTCTGAGGAATATCAACAGCCAGGTTTCACTCAGATTGGTGAATAAGTCATTTATTTCTTTAGAGAGATTATCATTCCTCCTACCACTGTTTGTCCTTTCTACATCCTTTGTATGTAGTAATCTAATATCTCACACAGTTCCCTGATGTAGTCAAATCTCAGGAGAATGATTCTTTGTTCCTTCTTTCCTTCAGAAACAATTTTTCTGAGACATATTTCCTTTACCTCATTACTCTTTTCTGTTTAGACTAACATTTGTCTCCTGCCAATTCTTTGATATTTTATTTGTTACACTGCAATTGCAGAATATCTTTATACTTCTGCCCTCCATGCCCATTTTTTTTTCCTCATTGTACCCAAAACACCCTCATAGCATTTGTTTTTAGGGCAGAAGCATGCAAAGAAGCATGCAAAGACCAACTGTAGAACAAGAATATGTTCAGTACTGCTTATTACTTCACCTATCAGTATCTTTTCACTTTTGGAGGAAGTGCAGTTCATATCCTCCATTTTAATCATGGGTCAATGACCTCTTATGTTCATTAATTGCCCAGGAGTATAGTTAGACCCCACAACCAGCACACTCAACACTCAACAATAGAGTTGTAATTACAGAAAAAATGATTCAAGAATTGTCATAGTTCATCCACAGAGCTTGCTGTTGCTGAGTCTACTCTAGCAGTAGCTTTGCACCACTGTGTCCAAATGTAATGTAATGGCGATGGAAGAATATTTCTACGTACAAACAGATATCTTAAAGAAGCAGTACTACCCTCTTCCTCTTGTGGGCTATTTCATTCTACTTTCTCGGTGGAAGTCTACTCAATTAAAAATATTATAAAACATTGCTTCGTGTAAAGGGAAATCTAAATCTATAGTTAATTTCATAATAAAATGCACTATTTTTTCTGTATTTGGACCTAAATCCAAACAGAATCTGAATTAATACCCTGTATAATCATTTCCTGAATACAAAATGGTACTTTCATATGCATTGTGCATCTCTGTGTAGTCTCTTCCAACAGACAAAGAACAAACATGCAATTTATCAAGCATGAATGATTAAAGACTAAGAGAAAGAAATTAGAAGAGTCAGAGAAGTTTTTTTTTTTTCATGGGCTCATCCTCTCCATCTTCCAAATAATCTGGAGATAAGTGTATCATATTCAGAGATACTTTTGGTCCATTTGCAGTGACAGCTGGCCTGATATACAGACTGTTTGAAGTATGTGTACATGTTCAGCTACAAATACTCAAAGAGGGATGGTGAAATAAATGGAAACTGAATTAAATTGTTCTCAAGAGCATTTCATCAGTAAGACTGTTTAAACAGTGCTCTGGTGACAGAATTCATGCACGAGAAAGCTGTGAGGTCTGTCTCTACCCTGGCAATGCCAACTGTAGGGCACACTAAGGATGCACAGACAGAACTCATCTGAGAAACTTGCAATAACTACAGCAAGACAGTTATGTTTCATCAGCACTGAAGTCCTCCACGGCATTGTGACATTGACTTCTTTTGACTGTTTCATGTTCAACTTCTTTTCTACTTGCTGGTGATTACAAATGTTTTTGAACATTTCTTCTCAGTTGTAAGACTATAACGGAAATGCTTAAACTCAGGCTATAAAACCACATGAGAACATTTTTTTGGTAATTTATCTTAATTATTGCATTTGTTACTTTTTAATGTCTCTGTGTTTCTGATACCTTGAAAGAAATTTCACCTTGTAGCAATGCATTAAGTTTCCAGTGTTAAATTAGGGCACAAGGAAAATACACATTAATATTTTTCTTTTAAATGTTAAAATTACAATTTAATAGTAATGCATATCGATAACAATACATGGTTCAAAACTTAAACTTCTTCAGATTTTTCAGTCTCTCCTTATGTAGCTCAATCCTGAAACAGCAGGCATACAGTAAATTGGGAAATGAATATAGAAAAGCAATAATATTGGCACAAAACCCTTTCCCCACTTCCAGCAGATTAACTCATCATTTTTTCTTAACATATTCAGACTGAACATTTCCTGTTATATATTTAATTGTACTGATCAAAGGTGTTCAGAAACAAAATACAGTATATTTCAATAACTATTGTTCTCTTTCATCTATTTCTCACTCATCTATTTCAGCATGAGTGGTTTGATGAAATTAATACTTTGAATTAAACAAGAACAGCTTTTCATTTTTTTTCAGGGCTTTGTAAACATTGTCAAGTGTCAGAAGTTCAACAGTTGGGATGGACATCAGGTTGAAATTAGGCACCAGTTCTCTCCTTGCAGCAGGTAACTCCTCTGGCTTCTCACCACCCATACTGACAACCACCATTATCAGTGAAGGGAAACAGAGCAGTGTTTGTTGAAAGCTTTGTACAGCTGTCATTCATAAGATAATAAAGCACTTGCACATTATTTAAACTTGTGAGAGGCTAGCATAAAGCCAGCTAGCCTATTCCCATGTCTAAAGACTTGGTTGGTTTGTTTGCTAAAGCCTGGCTTCTAAACCTTTTGAAGTCAAAGAAAAGTCTGTATTACTGGCTTTCAATGGTCTTTACAATTAGTTAGAAATATCTGTTATTCACAGACATCACATAAACTGCCTCCAATGTCTAATGATGCTTGGAATTAAACCTTAAGGTCAAGAAATGCTTTATGACTTTCCGAAGGGGCTAGCTAGTCAGTATCCAAAACAAACACTACTATGAAAGTGGCCATTAGGTGCCCAACATCTGGATGCCCCAGATACTGGGCTCCTTCTGGACATTTCCTTTGGTACAGCATCCTTGAAATCTGCTGCAATTTATGGCAGACCTATCTACCTCACATTTGTCCACCTTACTCTAGGTTTTCTGGCACATGAAACATTGTCATTCCATTTCTGGCACATACTGAGATTATCAATTCCCTGTCAGCCTTTGTCATAGCACTATGCAGCATTCCGTACTTCTATCTCTGTGTTACTCTACTACTTCAAATTATTTTCAGGACAACACTGGAGGACACAAGCTAAACCTAGATCACTGGTTTACTACATCCATATCTCTACTTTTCATAGAATTTTGGAACAAATATTTCAAACATCTGTATCGAACTATTCTGTGATGACCATTTTGCTATACTTCCTTGCAGAATCAAGAACACAGGTCAGTATTTCCCAATACTCAGCTACATATGTTATTCTAATCTTAATTTATACATAATTACATCCTCAAGTGCAGGAGGCAGAATGAATAAAGGAAGAAAAAATATATATTCATTATTCCTTAAAGCATGAAAGTAAGCACGTGTGATATGTTCTCTTATTTGACTCAGACACAGAAGAGCAATTTAATGTTGAACAATCATGATTAATTCTGGACACTTTCTAATTTTTCTATACTGATGTTATAACTTGCACATATAATATTGGCATAAAGAATCAACCATACAATATACCTACACAGGAAAATTCAGAACAACAATTTAAAAATCCATTAAGCACTTGTCCACTACTAAAAAAACTACTACCTCTGTGGTGTTTTGTAGGGACAAAGATACTTCACAAGTAGGTATAAAACATGCAGTTAAAGTGATGTTTCTACTTTCTCCTATTAATGTCAAATTTCAATTCTGTAATTAATATTTCTAAGTAAAATTAATTTATGACCAGACTGTTGGCCTGTTCTCAATGTGATTAAAACAGAAATCTGACAATATTGTAAAGACTACAAATCTTAGTGTGTTTTGGTGTTGACACTGAAAAAGGACTTGATGGAAAACAATTAGAGAGAAGAAAAAAAAAAAGGAATCATATTTCTGTAAATATTTGTTGGCTCTGGATTACAAAGAAAAATCAATGACGATTGTGTTTTTGCTCCCTCCAAATCATACCATAAGACCTATTAAAATAAGAAAAGTTTTAGTGCACAAATTCTAAAGCTGCAACCAATCGATGCTGATTAGATTTACAGTTTAACTGCAGTTTTTATAGTTTTCATCTGAGCATTTTCTCCTGCATTATAGTTCTGGACAGATCTATACAATAGGAATTGCTTTAATCTAATTTACTGTCAGGTTGACTACCACCATGCAATGCAATTTAGTTCTCACAAAGCCCAATATTTCTTCTCCCTCATTTATAGAAAAACTCACTTGGTTTCAAGTGAATGACATTGTACAGTAATTCACCACTAGCAGGTCTCAAGTTGTGAATTTTCTAATCAATTTCTATCTACTGGCATGATCATTTGCATCCTGTTAGATCCTTCATGCTCCAGTGAACAATAAAGTTATAAAATGTATGTAATAGTTAGCACCTACATGCATCTTTGCTGAGCCTTTCAGAAACTGTTTGTGAATAATATCACCCTACACAGTAAAAAAGCCCACCACTTAATGTGATTGGAGAAGCATTTCATATTCTAGTACAATATATATTTCTCTTGTGGCATTATCAGACAAAAGGGCAAGTTTTGTGTTTAATTACTACTAGCTATCATAATTACCTTATTTCTTCCTGTTTAATATAAGATTTTTAAAATGCAAGCCACATAAACCTACATCACCGGGATGCCAATAACTCCCAACGCTTGCTGACAGAGCAAGTTTCACCATTCTGTCGGTTTCTCAGCTGCAGCTTGATCCTTGGTAAATCCACAACATACAGGCCCCAGACCTTACATGAGCTCTCTCGTATCCTTTGTCACCGCACACCGCTTGTCCCCTAAGAGTTTGGAGTGTGCTGGAAACCATACCAAGCCGTGCTGACATATGAACGAGACCTGACCTTCACCTTCACCTACAGATGATTTCAGTGACATGCAACTAAATTACACTATAGCAATGCACAAGTTTTCAAAAGAAGAGGATTAAAAAACAAAACAAGACAAAACAAACAGTGAAGTATAAATTGTTGTTTATATGCTATACAGCTTCCCTATACAGGGGAGGAAACATAATTAAATTGGTCAGAGTTACTTTATTATTAAAAGAGCAGGTTAAGGATCTACTATACTATCACTGTTATAAACCAGAAAGACATTTCAGGTACTTGCTTCTACATGCTTTTCAGACTGTACATAGAATAAATTGTTCCAGTAAAATCTAGGCTTACCAATGATTCTGCAGCTTGTGGACTTAGGATTTAAATTGCATGATTGTTTCCTGCTTGGAATTTTTTCTTTCACTTCTATTAATTCTCTGGTGATTTTCCCAGTCCACATGAAGTATGAGAAGACTGGGATAATAACAAAGATAAAATTGATTATAAGGTTGAGCAAATAAGGAGAAACAGTGTTTGAAAGAAAAGTGATGATTTGAGATATGTTCTTGTCTTCTTTTACTGTTTATCTCCTTCCTGATCTTAAGCTCCTTAATGGAACATTGGGCTAAATCAACTCTGACTTCTTTATGTGCTCAGTTCTGATCAGTTTTGCTGTCAGGAGAAAAAAAAAAAAAAAAAGGAAGGGCATACAATAATATGACAAATGTTGTATATAATATACTATTCATTCTTTAGAAACTCTATTACATTTACTCTTTAGAGACTCTAGTATATTCATAGAAACATAGAAGCATAGAATCATTAAGGTTGGAAAAAAACAGACCCCTGAGCATCCTCTTCTCCAGACTAAACAACCCCAGTGCCATCAGCCGCTCCTCATAGGACTTGTGTTCCAGGCCCTTAACTGGCTTTGTAGCCCTTCTCTGGACCCGCTCCAGGGCTTCGGTGTCCTTTTTGTAGAGAGGACCCCAAAACTGAACACACTATTCGAGGTGTGGCCTCACCAGAGCAGAGTACAAGCGGGACAATCACCTCCCTGGTCCTGCTAGCTACACAATTCCTGATACAAGCCAGGATGCCATTGGCCTTCTTGGCCACTGCTGGCTCATGTCCAGGTGAGCATCTACCAACACGCCCAGGTTCTTTTCCTCTCCACAGCTTTCATAGAATCATAGAATCATTAAGGTTGGAAAAGACCTTCAAGATCATCTAGCCCAACCATCACCCTACTACCAATGTCACCCACTAAACCACATCCCTAAGCATCAAGTCCAACCTTTCCTTGAACACCTCTGGAGATGGTGACTCCACCATTTCCCTGGGCAAGCTGTTCCAATTCACCAGCACTCATCCATGTTGAACCTCATGCCATTGGCCTGTGATCTTTGACCCATCCTGTCCAGGTCCCCAAGCAGGGTCTTCCTACCCTCCAGCAGATTGACATTTCCCCCAACCTGGTGTCATCTGCAAACTCACTGAGGGTGCACTCAACTCCTCCATCCAAATCATCAATAAAGATATTAAAGAGGATGGGCCCCAACATCGACCCTTGAGGAACACCACTGGTGACCAGTTGCCAGCTGGATTTCACCCCGTTCACCACCACTCTCTGGGCCCAGCCGTCCAGCCAGTTTTTAACCCAGGAAAGAGTGTACCTGTCCAAGCCATGGGCTGCTAGCTTCTGCAGGAGAATACTGTGGGAGACCGTGTGAAAGCCCTTGCTGAAGTCTAGGTAGGCTACAACAACAGCCTTTCCCTCATCCACTAGGTGGGTTACCCGGTCACAGAAGGAGATGAGGTTAACCTCGTCCATCTCTTCATCCTAGTTTGGCAGGCTATAACAGACCCCCACAAGGATGTCCGCATTGCTGGCCATCCCCCTGATCCTTAACCACAGGGACTTTACCTTATCATTCCCAACCCCGAATTCAACAATATCGAAACACTCTCTAATATAGAGAGTCATGCCAACGCCCCTCCTTTATTGCCTGTCCCTTCTGAAGAGCTTGTAGGCATCCACTGCAGCACTCCAGTCATGGGAGTAGTCCCACCATGTTTCATTGATTGCAACTAGGTCATAGTTTGCCTGCCACACAATGGCTTCCAACTCCTCCTGTTTGTTGTGCATGCTGCGTGCACTGGTGTAGATTCACTTCAGTTGTGCCATTGCCCTCACCCCCAACCCTGGCATTGCTCCCCTAGGCTCATCTCTGTCAAGCCTCATTTCATCCCCGTCCCCCTTCATGCCTAGTTTAAAGCCCTCTTGATAAGCCCTGCCAGCTTCTGGGCTAGGATCCATTTCCTGCTTTGAGACAGGTGGGACCCATCAGCAGCCATCAGGCCAGGTGCTGAGTAAACCTCCCTGCGATCAAAAAAAAAAAAAAAAAAAAAAAAATCCTGTGATGGCACCAGCCTCTCAGCCATGTATTGATCAGCTGGGATTTCTAGGTCTGCTCAGTATCCCTCCCTACCACTGAAGGGATAGAGGAAAACACCACCTGTGCACCCACTCCATCCACTAACTGCCCCGATCCCCTGAAGCCCCTTTTGATAGCTTTCAGGCTTCTCTCAGTGATGTTATCGCTGCCAGCCTGAATTATCAGTAAGGGATAATAATTGGAGGGGCAAATCAGGCCAGGAAGTGTCCTGGCAATGTCCCTGACCCGGGCCCCAGAGAGGCAGCAGACTTCCCTACGGGTAGGGTCTGGCCGACATATGGGGCCCTCTGCTCCTTTCAGAAGGGAGTTGCCTATGACAGTTATGCTTCTTTCCTTCTTAGTGGAGGAAGTCTTGAGGCGTGGAGTTGACATCCTTGCCCTAGACAACCTCTTGTGTGGACCTTCCCCCATATCCTCATCAACTTGTCCCTCAAGCTCCAGAGCCTCAAACCTGTTGTGTAAAGGCACCTGGGGAGGCTAGGCAGGTAGGGAAGGGGCTTGCCTTCAATGCCGAGCTGTTTCCATTCTTCTCCATCTCTCAGATCCCCTCCCTCTGCCTGACAGCGACAGGGCAGAGGGTCCACCACTATTTGGGGTGTGTTGTCCCGGTGCCTTTCTCTCAGGCATGGCAGGGTGTTGCTCCAGCAGCCTAACTCCTGCTCACATTCCCTGATAGTACTTAATCCTTCCACCTCCTCCTTGCGCTCTGCCACCAGGCTGATCAGATCTTCCACCTTCTCGCACCTCACACAGGCAGTATCTCTGTCACCCACCATTGGAAACAACAGGCTCAGGCACTCCCTGCAACCAGAGAACAGCCACATCTTTGGGCACGCACATGGTCTGGATTGCCATGGTCATTTTGGTGAGCGCTTTGGCGAGCGCTTGCCGCCTGGTGGTGACCATGGCTGGGTTTGCCTTCTGGGAGATAGCCAGGTGAGCCTGTATCTGGAGTGGCAAGGGATCCTCCACCCTGGCTGCTTGCCCTGCCTGCACACACTGCCACGCAAACTGCCATGCCAGGCACCATGCCCTGTTTGCCTGCCCTGTTCACTGCGCTCCTGGTCACCTGGGGTTGTCTTTGTATGACAGATGTGTGGGGGTGTTTCTGGCTCATCAGCCAACCTCACAAGGTGGTGCCACACTCACAAGGAGGTGCTTCTCCTCATCAGCAACCCTCACAAGGGCTGCTGGATCCCAGCGGCTCCCTCAGCTGACTCAGAAAACCCCTTGCATGTCACGATACCCTGCTCCACTGCAGAACGCATCTGCCCTGGAGCCAATTGCCTCAGCAATATTATTCATATTATTATAATCCTTCAAGATATATAAGTAAAAATATTCTTCTGCTTTAGTGTTTCCTTCTGAATATTGTAAATGGTTTGGAAGTCCAGTCATCTTTTCACATACATTGAAACTGGTTTCTCTAAAAAACATTAAAATACATATTTATTATAAATATTTATTTATTATAAATTATATATTTGAAATGCAGTCAATTGGCTATTCTATAGCTCTGTTGGAGCTATAGGTCCTTGTCCACCTTCTTTTTACCTCACCGAAGAAGACAGAGGCTTCTCTGAATCATGATTATTATGCCACATAATGGCCCCAATCCAAAATTGCTTTCAACAAGAATCACAACCAGGTCATATCCACCCAATAAACCTAATTGAAGCTGTAGGCAATGAGAATGCCATTTTAATTATTTTTATTGCCATGGGTTAACAAGCAAATTTTTATTTAAATAGTATCCATTTTACATTTTTGAACACTGTTTTATTTTATTTTATTTTATTTTATTTTATTTTATTTTATTTTATTTTATTTTATTTTATTTTATTTTATTTTATTTATTTTATTTTATTTGGTAGGGGACTCAGAGGTGTTTGGTAAATGATCTCTTCAATACATTATTTTCTTTACAACTATATTGGTCATTTACTAAAATTTTATAGCAATGTTCTAGGTTTAACGATGTTTTTAATTGTCATTTTTCAATTTGGTCTCAGCTAAAGTTTATCCCTTTAGATTAACTACCAATTACTTCACTGATAGAATTCCAGTTGTACTATGGACACACCATATAAATTAAACTACTCATTGCTTGTGAAAAACAAAACAAAACAAAACAAAACAAAACAAAACAAAACAAAACACCCTCAGTTATTAATGTGTTCTTTTCCGACTCGTTGTTTATTTCTGTTCATTATAAATGATTTATGTGATTCATTACATTGTGGTAATTATCACTTTAGACTCATAACTCTGTTATTTATGCAATCTTTGCTGTTGTTGATGAAGTACACTGCTATTTACAAGTCAGGTTTGATAAGTTGTAGATAAAGGATAATGAAACCACTCAAATCATCTTTAAAGGACAGAGAAATGAGTTGCATTTTATTCCTAGATACTGCTTATCTTGATATTAAAAAAAAATGCATTGTTTCTTAAGATGAAGAAAACCATGGAAAAATAAGAGCTTGACTCCATTACCGTATTGTTTTTAGACTAAGCAAAATAGCTTAAAAAATAAATAATAATAATAATAAAAAAGTGAACAGCTGTGTAAACACCGCATTATAATTATTATAAAGAAGAGACTGCCCAGTTTAACATATCAGTACAGGAAGATATTAAATGGTGCATCACCATACTAACCAGTGACCCAATGGTCATCTCCACTCTTTCCCCAATTTATTCAACATTTTTTTCCCTTTCCCTGCCTTCAGCTTGGCTGTGTATTACACTCGAAGCCACCAGCTTGTATTTTAGACTGGGATCCAAGCCAATAGGCCCACTGTTTTTAGCTGATTTCTCCAGTTCCAAGGAGTTCCAAGTGATTCTCCAGTTCCAAAGTTCCATCTGATTTCTTCCTGTTCCACTATAGAAAGCCGTTTAGAAACTCTCGTTTCTGTACATCTGTGCCTTTACAGAATCTTTTGAATGGCAAAGCTGAATAATTTGTTTCTCTGTCCTATTCCCTTATCAAGGCTTATGGTTTGAATTTTCTTCACTTTCTTTCTTTGTTTTTTTTTTTTTTTTCCAAAGTACTGATTATTAGTTTTATAAAAAGATGCACAAAAAAACAAACAAACAAACAAAAAACTTTATTCCATTACCTGTTTGTATTTGTTAATGACTAATTTCAAACACCAGACACAAAACTGACCAAACAGGAAACAAATTTTGTATTCCTTCATACAATCAGAAAAGACTGATCAAATCTTATGAAGAAATAAAAAACTTAGCTCAGATTTCGAACCAGCAAAGTGAAACATTTTCTTCCTTTGTTAGCATAACTTTTTAAAATCTAAAACTGAGGGAGATTTTGATGAGAAGACTATTAAGAAGAAAAAAATATTTATATTGGAATTTCAAATTCTTTTTTTTTTTTTTTTATCATCAAGATGGAAATATAGTTAACAAACACAATGGCTTAATGCTAGGAAAAGGGATATTTTTATAGCCTATTAAGTTGTAGTGGAGATATTTTTTAAAATTAATGTGAGTCAAACTAATCAGTAGGGAAGTTAAATTCTTATAAAGGCAATTTGGCAAAGAGTTTACAGCTCTGGCAGCACGGGAAAGAAAAAGCAATTTTTTGTCTTCCAGTTAATTGTCTTGAGTTACAGTCTGAGTGTAGCTGACATTTATTATTTTGCAGACTGGAAATGTGCAATATTTATCATTATTGTTTAGATTTAAACCTACAGCTGAAACCAAGTACACCACCTGAGAGACCGGGAAACCAGATAATATTATAGAACTTTCACAGGAGATAGTCTTTGAGCATGTTAAAAGCAATTATGAAAAGATTTTTTAAGGTGTTGGTCTAAGGCAGTCTCAAAATCAGCAGATTTATTGTTTTTTATTGTGTATATACTTGTGTCTTAAATTTCTCCCTGATTTTGTCTTGCCTTTGTAGAGGGCCCAGGATCTTAGAGCTGAGATATGCACTGAAGCTACCACAATTTAACCAGTCATGCTGTGTCAACCAAACAACAGCATTCCCGATTACTGCAGGAGTCATTCAGCTTCACTTGCAGCAGATGAGACCTAAATAATACCAAACTCCCTCACATCTGTGGTGGATCAGTGGTATCAGTAGGAATCTGCTTATGTGTATAAGTCTTAATACATGTCAGCATGACTTTTGCAGAGAGGTTACACATATACAGTACAATGTGGGGCTATGAAAACAGGCAGTGATGTCTCTGAGGTTGTATCAAGCCCCACACAATGCATAACAAGCCTTTCCCTGAGCATCAAAGGGCTGCAATCTGCTCCTCTATAGACGTACTACTTGGCACACTATTCCTATGCTTCTCCTTGCCTTCATACTAGCTGTGTATACTGTAGGCAAGGAAAGATTATTCTGTTGTTATGTGGCTGTGAAAGTTTGTGGCACCAATATTAGTAACAACTAATAAATGGTTCAGAAAACTTCAGTGGACACCAGCCTCATCTGCAAACAGTCTGAATAAGGCAAGACACTGCTCTGTGCTTGGATAATGTCTATTTTATACCAAACAAGGGAGACTAAGCAGTGATTCTTGGATCAGAATACTCTAGAAATTAAACAGTTACATTTCTCTTGGGTTTGGGTACTTTTTTAAAAGTATAGAGGTAGATAACAGTTATAGCAGGGAACATTTCACAGACTGGTATATATTAACGAAAATGGCACTCCATAGTCAAAGGTATCAAAACTATAAAGGTTGTGCCCACTTAACGCACTGCAGTCTGCACTGGTAGTTTTGGATCTAATTTCTCGGCCTTTTCCTGCCTTAACTCAGTGGAATATATAAGATCGTATTTGGTATATATCCCGAAAACCTCTGTATAACTGTGGTGGTTTTATCCAACTGGGTAGCTGAGCTCAACCACAGTTGTTCTTTCACTACCCTTCCTCAAATAGAAAGGGGGAGAAAATGTGAGGAAAAGGGCTCAAGGGTTGAGATAAGGACAAGGAGATTACTCACCAATTATTGTCATGGGCAAAACAGACTCAGCATAGGGAAATTAGAGAAATATATGACCAACAAGCTAGAGAAGGGAGAAACAAAGAAAACAAAATAAAAACACCTCCCCCCATCCACCCTCTTCCACCTCCTCCCCCCGAGCAGCACAGGGGAGCAGGGGAATGGGAGTTGTGGTTAGTAGTTCACCTCTGCCGCTCCTTCATGGTCACTCTCTTACCCTGCTCCATGGGGGGTCCCTCCCACAGGATGCCATCCTTCCTGAACTGATCCTGCATGGGCTTCCCACAGGCAGCAGCTCTTCAAGAACTGCTCCCACACGGCTCCGTACCACGGGGTCCATCCCCCAGGAGCAAACTGCTCCAGCACGGGTCCCCCACGGGCGGCAGCTCCCCCCAGACCCCCTGCTCCTGCGTGGGCTCCTCTCCACAGGCTGCAGCTCCGGCCCGAGGCCTGCACCTGCGGGGGCTCTCCATGGGCCACAGCCTCCTCCAGGCCACATCCACCTGCTCCACCGGGGGCTCCTCCACGGGCTGCAGCGTGGAGATCTGCTCCATGTGGGACCCATGGGCTGCAGAAGGACAGCCTGCTCCACCAGGGGCTTCTCCACAGGGGAACTTCTGCTCCGGCACCTGGAGCACTTCCTGTCCTCCTTCTGCACTGACCTTGGGGTCCGCAGGGCTGTTTCTCACTCCTCGCTCTCCCAGATGCTGTCGTGCAGCAGTTTTTTTGACCCTATCTTAAACCTGTTCTCATAAAGGTGCAAACAAGATCGCTATTGGCTCGGCTCTAGGCTTCGGAGATGGACGAAACTGGCCCTTATCTAAGGTGGGGAACGTTCTGGATTCTTCTCACAGATGCCACCCCTGCATTCCCCTGCTAGCAAAACCTTGCCATGTAAACCCAATACAATAAGTAATAAAAATAATTTAGGCTACAAAGCAAAGTCAACAGATTTCATATTCCAAACCTATAATCGGAGTCCAAACTTCTATAGCTAGCAGTGCACGTACTTTACAATGATTTCCAACTATACTGGGTCTGGCTGGAGTGGAGTTAAATTTCTTCGTAGCATCCTGTAAGGTGCTGTGTTTTAGACTGGTGACCAAAACGGTGTTGATAAAACACCAATATTTTAGTTGTTCCTGAGCATTGTATGCACAGCAACAAGTCTTTCTCTGTTTCTCACACTGCCCTTCCAGATAGAAGCCTGGGGGTGGTCAAGAGGTTGAGAGGGTACACAGCCAGGACAGCTGACCTACCCTGACCAAAGGGATATTCCACACCATAAAATGCTGTCCTCAGCAGTAAAAGCTGGCAAAAAGAAAGGGGCTGGGAGTGTGTGTGTTGGGGGTGTGTGTTTGTGGCTAGAGTATCTGTGTCCCCAAATAATGGTTTATAACAGTTATGTGTGATGAGCCCTGCTTTCCTGGAAATGGATGAACACCTGCCTGCTAATGGGAAGTAGAGAATGAATTCTTTTTTTTTTTTTTTTTTTTGTTCTACCTACTAAACTGTTTGTATCACAACCCACGTTTTCTCACTTTTCCCCATCCTATTCTCTCTCCCACCGAAGGTGAGTGAATGACTGTCTGTGGTACTCAGCTGCCTGTTGGGGTTAAACTACAACACCTACAGATACCAATGTATGGTGTCCCATAAATCACTTTTTGTCTTCTTTGGTGACTTGGTGTGTGTGTGTGTGTGTATGTGTGGGCGGGGGGGGGGGGGGGGGGGGGGGTGAGGGGGGAAGGCAAAAATAGCTACGTGACTTGTAAAGCATGATTTTATGATTTGCATAACAGAGGTCTTTACTTTCTAAGCTTGAAACCAATCTTTCTGTTGTGAACAAACAATAAATTGCACTTATAATGGCTTGAAGAAGCAGAAGGTGAGAAATCAAAATTCCTTTTCATGTTTTATCAGTAATTTTAAAATGAAAGGCTACAAAGCATGGATGTTTCCATTAGGTTAAATGAATTTCATTTTATTATTATGAACTTTATTTTTAATGAGGCAATATAACATAATTGGGAAAGTTGGGCTGTAAGTCATTAAGTTCGGGCTTTCATTCTTGTTGAAATAATATCAAAGTTTTCTGACATTTGCATGTTTTTGCCATTGACCTCTTCCTTGAAATATATAGCAGAAATATACACAAGGAAATTCAATTCAGCTTGATGTAAATAAGAGAAGTTAAGGAATCTCTACTTAAGCAAGTTATATTTGACATTCAACATGAGTTGTATTTAAAGCTTTCTTATTTTGGCATTCTCTGCTGTTCTTATTAAAGGAGACTTTGGGAAACTCATTAGAAATGAAGAAGAATGATAGAATTTTGCAAATGAGATCACGCACATTTTAGTGGGAGGGGAGAGTGGAAGCCAATACATCTACAATGTACTCTCTTCATTTACTTCACGCTTGAAATTTTAGCTTTAAGTTTGAGGTTAGTTCATAGTTGAGGATAATACACCTCAGAAAAGGTATAAAATATTATTAATATGAGATTTCCATGTTCTCCGCAGTTTTATAAGAGAAGTTGGGATATAATCTTTTATTTCTTTTTTCTCTCTGAACAGCGATGTTTGTGCACATGCATATTTACCAAATGTGGATTTTGCATTCTACCATAACTTTAATAGTATTTTGCTTAAAGCAACAGATTGGTTATACAAACTATAATAATAAGAAGAAGATTGGTCCATTGTATAGGCAAAATAAATAACTTTTTGTTGCACACTTGTATATTGAGGATTTTGCATTCATTTTTCCATAATATTTAATTTCACTAAGCATTAATGATTTGAAACTCTCCATGAACGTTCTATATTTCGAGAAAAGTTCTTGTATTTCCATTGAAATAATTCGGTCATATTAAGAACAAAGCAGCATTAAATGAAGAAAATGTTATGTCTTCCATATTTATAGATTATTAATATTCATACTTTTAAATAGTTTTAGTATGTTCATGCCTTGAAACAGAGACTGAAAGAGAAAAGCCTTTTTTGTTTAAAACAGAAAACAGAAAAAAAAAAAAAACATTCCTTTGAAAAATATCAGTTACCACAAGTATAACAGAGATCCACTAGATTTTGGAAATAATATTTTCCAGGTTCTCTGAAATCAGAGCATATTTTACTGTCCAAAATTCTTAAATAGGGACTGAGAAAAGTCAGGTATAGTTGAAGACCTTCGTCAGAATGAAACAACACAGCACTGGAGAAGACAACTCAGAGGATAGCCTGCATTGGCCATTCTCCAGTTAAAATATGGATATTAAAAAAGATGAATTGATTGTGGTAAGGAGTTGGCACAGTGACCAGGGGAATGGGGAGACTGGAAAAGAAGTTAGGGGATGAGAGTAGGGTTTATACTGGATTGTGGTCAGGAAAGCAGAGCTGCAGTGAATGGACATAAGCTGTCAGTAAATGACAGGGAAAAAGCAGTATCTATGGGTAGACACACATTTTTACAGACAGGTGCAACTGAGTCCTGGTCATGCTCCAAGAAGATCTGAATTCAATCTGCCTATACATTGAAGTGTCTGGAAGTCATTTATTTGTATGGCAATGTTTGTGACTTAGCAGCAATGCTGACGGGCAGGAAGCATAACCTCAAGTCCATCAGTGTATACTTCCACACTTCTACACGTCTGCATGGCCTGAAGCACAGGCAGAATTAACCTGACTTACTGGAAAAAGCTTTGTAAGCACAGTCCACAAAGCTAAATGACAAAGGTACCTTACCATTCACAAAATTAGGACGTGTTTGTGATTGTTTTGAAAGGGCTGCAGAAATTATTACTACCCCATGACCATTCATTACTGTTCCAAAACTGGATCCTATGTATATCTGGTTTTCCGCACAAGTATCTCAACTACAATTAAAGTAGATAAAAGCTGTTATGATTGACTTCACACTGACATGAATTCAAATCGTGTCATACATACAACATACATACATACATACAACTCAGCTGCAGAGGCACAAACCCCTGACAGATAGAAAGGAACTAACCACATTAGCTTCTTTGATTTCTAGAGTTTTATCCATGAAAATGCAATTATTTACACAGATCAAGTGGATGAGTCCTGTGATGTATTAACATTACTGAAAAATAACATGATCCTGTATTCATTTTTTTTTTCAAAATCTGTAAAATCACACACGGAAGAATGATTTCTGACAAACTGTAAAATCAAGTGCTAGAGTGGAAAAGCACTCCATAACCTACATAGTCTTTAACCATACAGTATGAAGATAATTCTGTGATGTAGTATGAAGATGGTTCTGTGAGCATATAATAGGGGAGACATTTCAGACATTCACAAAGGTCTTAAATCCTGCTAACCAGCAGAAATTCAGCATGGAATATTTCAGACCTCCTGAGGAATGTTGGTAAAGTTGTCTGCATATCAAAGAATGATCAGGTAACAGGTTACTTTTGCTGGAGCAGTGAGGTCTTAAACTTGACCTTAAATGCAAGGGATTATCTTTACCTTTTTGGAAATGTAAATTGCTTAGCCAAATTTAGATGCTGTTGGTTAATTCTTGACTATGCCTTATTTTGTGAAGCTTGAAGGGTTTCACAGAATGGCCGAGGTTGGAAGGGACCTCTGAAGATCATCTAGTTCAAGCTCCCTGCCAAGCAGGATCACCTAGAGTACATTGCACAGGAAGGCATCCAGGTGGGTTTTGCGTATCTCCAGAGGAGACTCCACAACCTCTCTGAGCAAGCTGTTCCAGTGCTCTGTCACCCTCACAGCAAAGAAGTGCCCTCTCATATTCAGATGGAACTTTCTGTGCTTCAGTTTGTACCCGTAGCATCTCATCTTCTCACTGGGCACAGCTGAAAAGAGCCTGGTTCCATCCTCTTGACCCCCTCCCCTCAGATATTTATATACATTAATGAGGTCTCCCCTCAGTCTTCTCTTTTCCAGGCTAAACAGGCCCAGTTCTCTCAGCCTGTCCTCATATGATAGGTGCTCCATTCTTCTAATCCACTTCGTAGCCCTCCTCTGAACTTGCTTCAGCAGTTCTATGTCCCTTTTGTACTGGGGAGCCCAGAACTGGACACAATACTCCAGGTATGGCCTCACCAGGGCTGAGTAGAGAGGGAGGATCACCTCCCTTGACCTGCTGGCAACACTCTTCTGAATGCAGCCCAGGACACTGTTGGTCTTCTTGGCCACAAGGGCACATTGCTGACTCGTGGTTAGCCTGCTGTCCACCAGGACTTCAAGGTCTCTCTCTGCAGAGCTGCTCTCCAGCAGGTGTACCTCTCCAGCCTGTGGTGGTGCTTGGGATTATTCCTCCCTAGGTGCAGGACCATGCACTTGCCTTTGCTGAACTTTATGAGGTTCCTCCTTGCTCATCTCTCCAACCTGTCGAGGTCCCTTTGAATGGCAGCACAGCTCTCTGGGATATCAGCCAATCCTCTGAACTTTCTGTCACCAGCAAACTTGCTGAGGGTGCACTATTCCATCGTCCAAGTCGTTGATGAATAAGTTGAACAAGACTGGAGCCAGTACTGACCCCTGGGGCACACTGCTACCTACAGGCCTCCAACTAGACTGCACCACTAAACACAACCCTTTGAGCTCTGCCATCCAGCCAATTGTCAATCCACCTCATCGTCCACTCATTTATGCTGCACTGCCTGAGCTTGTCTATCAGGATGTTATGGGAGACAGCGTCAAAAGTGTCTACCTTGATGAAGTCAAGGTAGACTACATCCACCGCTCTTCCCTCATCTACCCAACTAGTCATCTCATCATAGAGGGCTATCAGATTGGTTAAGCATGGTTTCCCCTTGGTGAATCCATGATGACTACTCCTGATCACCTTCTCATCCTCCAAATGCTTGGAGATGACCTCTTGGATGAGCTGCTCCATCACCTTTCTGGGGATGGAGGTGAGGCTGACTGGCCTGTAGTTGCCTGGGTCCTCCTTCTTGCCCTTTTTGAAGACTGGTGTGAGATAAGCTTTCTTCTAGTCCTCAGGCACCTCTTCTGTTCTCCACGAACTTTCAGAGATGATGGAGAGTGGCCTAGCAATAACATTGGCCAGTACCCATGGATGCATTCCATCAGGGCCCATGGATTTGTGGATGTCAAGTTTGCTTAGATGATCTCTGACCTGATCCTCGTTGACCAAGGGAAAGTCTTCCTTTCTCTGGACTTCCTCTCTTGTCTCCAAGGTCTGAGACTCCCGAGGGGTTATCTTATCAGCAAAGACAGAAGCAAAAAAGGCATTCAGCAACTCTGCCTTCTCCACATCCTTCGTCACCAGAGCATCCACCCCATTCAGAAGCAGGCCTTCATTTTCCCTGGTGTTCCTTTTTCTAATGAATTAATTCCAAATGAGCCTTGTTCTTCCTTGTCTCATCCCTGCATATTCTGACAGTGTCTTTATATTTCTCCTAAGTGGCCTGTCCCTCTTTCCACTTGCTGTAAACTTCCTTCTTCTGTCTGAGCTTCGCTAGGAGGTCTCTGCTCATCCATGCAGGTCTCCTGCCCCCTTTGCTTGCCTTCTTACTCATAGGGATGCACCGATCTTGAGCTTGGAGGAAGTGATGCTTGAATATTGACCATCTGTCTTGGACCCCCCTTCCTCCTATGGCCCAAACCTGTGGGATTCTTCCAAGTAGATTCCTGAAGAGAACAAAGTTTGCTCTCCTGAAGTCCAGGGTCGCAATCCTACTTTCTGCTCTGCTTCCTCCTCTCAAGATCCTGAACTCTACCATACCATGGTCACTGCATCCAAGGCTGCCCCCAACCCTCACATCTCCAACTAGTCCTCATTCGGTGTCCAGCAGCACACCTCTCCTTGTTGGCTCCTCCATCACCCTTGTCAAAAAATTATCAATGCACTGCAGGAACCTCCTGGACTGTTTGTGCTTAGCTGTGTGGTCTTCCCAGTAGCTTTCAGGGTGGCTGAAGTCCCCCATGAGAAACAGGGCTTGTGACTGAGAGGTTACTTCCAGCTGTCTGAAGAAGGCTTCATCTACCTCCTCTACCTGATCATGTGGCCTGTAGCAAACACCCACAACAATATCAGCCATGGTAGCCTGCCCTTTAATTCTTCATCCACCCCTAGGCAGAGCTCCGTGCATTCCAGTTCTCTTACATAAACAGCAAAAGAACATGAAGAGTTTCATTCTATGTGTGATGTTTAATAGGAAATTTAGCTGCCTCTTAGGGTTTATTCTTAATTCTCATGAACTTCTTATTGGAAGTAACCCTGGAAGTAACCTGCAGTCTTCATTCTGATATTTTATTCTACCAATTTAATATGCTTCTCACATGACCTATAGCTTCAAAGTGTTTCACCTTCATGGCAAAGTTGTTAGGACAATCAGGATTTTTTATTTAACAGAAGAGGTTGAACAGGCTGCTCTCCTGTTTATTAATTCCATGAATCCATTCTGTGAGATTTCTGTTCCTTTACCAGAATGAACCTTTCACAGTCTTCCCATTCTGAAAGTTCAAATAATGACTATGAGCCACCAAAGTTTATTTTGAGTGAAATGTTTTTAGGTACTTATACAGCAACCCCACTTGTATGTGTTTTATTGCTTTTACTTTTTCACTCTCTTTAGCTTTAGTGGTCTCCTGATTGATTTTATGACCTGCAGTCATACAGTATAAAATTGGTGAGCTGAATTTAGTCTTTGACCTTGTGCTCTATCTTTCAGTACATTTTAGAACTGTTAACTTGATGAAAACCAAGCGGGTTGTTTGTTTCTTTGCTTAATAAATTCAGTAATAAAAACATTGAGTAAATAATTTCTAGATCTCTTTTTCCTTGGTCCTACTCAAGAAACAAACAAAAATAACAGACAAACAACAAAGCGAAGAGATCCTGAGTTATGGCATTCCGTAACTGCCTATGAGGGTGATTATGCTTCAAAGTCCGTCATGGAGGTACAGAAAGGCCCTGAACAGGGCTTCAATTGGCATAAATAAAACACAACAACAACAACGATAATAATAAAACAGAAAACATGAAATCAGAGATCATAGTTAGAAAACCAGTATCATGCTTTGTTTTTCATTAAGTGTGTCTGAAATGTACTCTGGGGAGAGAATACAGGAATACATTCTGATATAAGAGACTATTCTTTAATCTTGTTAAACTAATTTTAAATTATGGCCTATCTTTCAGTAAGAGTTTATACGTCCCACGTGGATAAAATAAATGCCTTCTAGTCAACTTTTATATCTTCATGTCAGGAATGAAGTCTTTCGTAACTACTGTATCTCATATTAGTAGCTCTGATAATTCCAGGATTCTCAATAGTTCTAGGTTGAAAAAACACTTCTTGACTAATATCTCTAGTATTTATTCTGTGTTCATTTACTTATGGGGAGTTTATTTCTAAATACCTGTTTTTCAGTGCCACTCTGACCCCAAATCAACAGATTTTGTAAAAAGATCCACTTTCAAAAACACACACAAGGAATAACTAGATGTTAGTTTCCCACTTACTACAACCAGCTTATTATACTTAAATTCAACCTGACTGTACCTGCCTGTCTGGCAATAGAAGGTTTGTTGTTGTTTTTGATTTTTTTTAATCTAATTGCAAGAAATGAACCTTTTGTGTACATTTATAGACACAGACACACACCTATACACATATATAAATCTGTACTTCAGAGAAATAGTTCCATATGATCTTTTTTTTTTTTTTGGCAACCCCAGGAAATGAATATATGTTTTTCCTTAGCTTTGCTTCAAGCACGAATGAACACTTCATTTTCCCCCTCTTAATCAGGTGCATGACTTTGACCTTGTTGTGAAAATAAAATACGCAGAGTAAAACTACATGACATGCTGTAGTGCTTTTTTGGTAACTCAATATGAAGCCAGAAACACAGCTGCTTGTTAAATTGTTTTGTTTGGTTTGTTGGTTGGTTTGGTTTGCTTTTCCAGTTTTTACACTCTTTGAGTTTCTGAATTGTATAAAAGTTCAACAATAATTTTATAATTTGGGGAGCAATTTTATAATTTTATATTTATAATAATTGTATAGTTTTATATATATATATATTTATAATTTTATATTTATAATTTTATAAACTGGGGAGTAATCCTGGCTGCCTGACTCTGACAAAGTGGGAAAATATTTAGAGGTGTATTGTTCTAAAGATCAGTCTAAAAGAGTATATTCTGATATGCTGATATGAGTATATTATGCTGATAAGTATGAGTATATATGCAGATAAGAGTATATTATGATATGCTGATGTGCTATATAAGGCTGATACACTGGAATAACAACATTTTTGCATTAGGCAAAAAAAAAAAGGCAGAAAAACATATCTCTTTAGAAGCTCTTTAGAAGTTCATCTGCTAAAAAGTTGATCAGATCTTTTTTTTTTTCTTGTTTCTTGTTTCTTGTTTCTTGTTTCTTGTTTCTTGTTTCTTGTTTCTTGTTTCTTGTTTCTTGTTTCTTGTTTCTTGTTTCTTGTTTCTTGTTTCTTGTTTCTTGTTTCTTGTTTCTTGTTTCTTGTTTCTTGTTTCTTGTTTCTTTTCCAGAAGAGAAATAACCTGAATGTTTTCCCCAGCAAAGTCAATCTTCAATGCCATTATCTTTTGCATTTCATAACCATCAGGGCCCAGTTCTCACTGAAATGGGAGACCACCAAATTTTTTTTTTTTTTTTTTTTTTTTTTTTTTGCTTTTAAATGTTAAGAATTCCTCAGTAGATGTCTGTGATGTCAAATTTGGTAGAATTTGAAGAGAAAAATGTTCATATTCATAAAAACTATTTAATAGGTACTCATTTTCAATTTTGACCCCAACCTTAAATAGTTCTGAATATAACTCATGTTATTAATTGTCATAATCAAAACTGGCATTGTTGTGCTTCATGAACAATTGAGAAAAGATGAAAAGGCAATAAACCTTAATCAGGTCAGTGATTAGAGAAATGTATCACAGTGTGAACACATGGTGATACATACATCCACTTTCCCCTTGTACTGAAAAACATTGAGAGTCAGTTGTATTTCCCGTGGACATGAAATGCAGAACATCAAACAGCCGAGTGTCTGCAGAATAGGTGAGCTTTCTGTCAGGATGAATATCCCAGTTAGTGGTCAGTTCAGCTGTTTCTATGGTTACAGATTAATTCAGTGGTTAGAAAGGTGACCTTTGGTGTATATTTTACTTGAACCAAAAACACAAGTGAAAGCTGGATATCTTGGGGGACAACTATGTTTTTAATCATAGATTGATGATTAGACTTTTATTGTCTTCAAAATCTATGATTTCATGATCAATGCTAACAAAAAAATACCTCAATGAAAAAAAAATATATATATATAAATATTTTTTAAACTACTTTAACTCTCTTTAGGAGAGAAGTTTGTGTAGAAATTAACATTACAACCCCTGCAGTTCAGAGAATGATTTTTTAAGCCTGTTCTTAAAGCCTGAAGAAAACAATTAAAGATAATGGCAGGAATGTGGTTTCTTCATGATGAATAACTAGATAATGTGTATTATTGGATGAAATCTCAAATGGATTAGAATTTCACTAGTACTCTTTATTAAAGTGCGTTTCTGAGTGAAATCATGCTCATTTTAAACTTTGCTTTATGCATGACATTAAAGTAATCAAAGGTCTCATTCCTTATAAATATGCTTCCTGAAACATGACTCAAAAGTCAGAGATTTATACCATCCCTTCAAAAATAAATACATAAATATATTAATTAAAACCTCACATGATCTATATGGATATAATACTGAATACGAGGACTATGCAACACAAATGGAGGGGGAAAAAAAAAACAGTACTTAGCATTTACTGAAAAGAAAGTACAAATTTTCCTAGTATTATTGATATTTTACCCCTCATCTTAACAGCCTCTATAAAAGCAAGATATAGTGTCCATCAGCACTAAATATGCAAAGGAGTCTACTGTTATGGTCTACTGCAAGAATACTGGTCATGTCCTTCTGGATAAGTATTAGTAGGACCAGGTAATAGGTTTAACAACAGCAAAATGTTAATGTTTTAAATGCAGTATAGAGACAAAAATCTTCAAACAGAAAGAATTTCTGATAATTAACAATTCTGTCAAATGCTGATGCTAGATCCAAGGGTAAGGTAAATTCTGATGCTTGACCTACAGAGTCTAAGGAAATAAAGTTGGAAAAAATAGATCTAAAAAAATAGATCTAAGGGAAAATAAATATTATTCTGGGCAAATATACCTATATCTACAAAGGAAGCATTGAATTAAACAGAGATAATCTCAATTTTTTATTTTGTTAAACATATATTCAAGACACTACTTTGTCTTAAAAATCGAGTATCCTAAGGTCAAGACCCAATTTGGGTCTACAGGACCCTTTATGCAGACTTTTTTTTTCACAATTATGTAAATTTTCTGTGGGAAAAAAAAAAAAAAAGCATAAAGAGTTCTGTAGAGCCAATACAGGTGCTAGAGAACTGGAAAGAGTCTAGGAAACACAAATCCTTTACTTAAGGGCAATTTGGCAACAGATGAACAGAAATCTGGATTAGTACAACAGAAATTCCTCTCATTTATTCGTTTTTAACAGATATGAAAGACCAGAGAAACTGTAAAACAAGTAGTTTATTGGCTACAGTGTTGTTGTTGTTTGTTTGTTTGTTTTTGTATCTGTACAAAGTTCAATTAAGATATCACAGTATCATATGTTAATTAGAATACATTTGAAAAAAATGTGAATATGTTTTTAAAATGTACACTGAACCCAGGTTTGATACATAATGTGGTACAAGAGAGATATAGAATACTTTCTGCAGTCTTGTAAGAGATATGCTGGCCATGCCTCTTTTGATGCCACCCAGGACGCAGTTGGTCTTCTGAGCTGCAAGTTCTCACTGCTGGCTCATTTCAAGCTTTTCATCCACCAGAACCCCCAAGTCCTTCTCCACAAGGCTGCTCTCAATGAGTTCTTCTCCCAGTCTATACTCAGGGGACATAGGTATGTAATCTTATGATAAGCTCATTTCTTTTCATCTGTTGTTTGTTCATTTGTTTGGTCGTTTCCTTAGCAAAGTATTTCATTGCTTTTACTGCAGCATGAATAGAGACAGTAATATTTACATAGTACCAAGTATTCCAAAAATTTAGAATGACCATAGCTTTTTAGTCCAACTGATCAGAGAAATACCTGGAACTCACCTGCTGAGACGTCATTGTATCAGAAACTGGCCTCCCTAAATCCACAAGCCAGACTCCAACACTGTAGTCAGGCCATGGTTCAAGTCTTTGAAAATCAGTGAGAAATATGGGTTAACCACATTGAAATATGTTTGCCAATTAATTCTACTTTTGTCAGAGTAGATCTGTGACTAGAACAATATGTATAAGTTTTCACACACAGAGGCCCTAATGAGCAGACCTGATGTGGCAGAAGGAAATGTTATTGTCACAGAATCACGGAACCACAAAACCACAGATTGGCTAAGGTTTGAAGGAATCCTCTGAACGTCATCTGGTCCAACCCACTGCTCAAGCAGGGACACCTAGAACAGATCGACCAGGACTGTATCCAGATGGCATATGAATATCTCCAAGGAGGGAGACCCTACAGCCTCTCTGGGCAACCTGTGCCAGTGCTCACAGAATCCCAGAATCATTAAAGTTGGAAAAGACCTCCAAGTCTTTTCCAGTCTGGTCCAACCATCACCCTACTACCAATGTCACCCACTAAACCATGTCCCTAAGCACCAGGTCCAACCTTTCTTTAAACACCCCCAGGGACGGTGATGCTAACCACTTCCCTGGTCAACCCATTCCAATGCCTGACTACTCTTTCTGAGAAAAAATGTCTCCTAATTTCTAACCTAAACCTCCCCTGTCGCAACTTGAGGACATTCCCTCTAGTCCTATCACTAGTTACCTGTGAGAAGAGGCTGACCCCCAACTCCACACAACTTCATTTCTGGTAGTTTTAGAGAGCAATAAGGTCTCCCCTGAGCCTCCTCTTCTCCAGACTAAACAACCCCAGTTCCCTCAGCTGCTCCTCATAGGACTTGTGCTCCAGGTCCTTTACCAGCTTCGTAGCCCTTCTCTGGACACACTCCAGGGCCTCCATGTCCTTCTTGTAGTGAGGGGTCCAAAGCTGAACACAGTAGTCGAGGTGCGGCCTCACCAGAGCAGAGTACAGAAGTACTCATTCACCCACAGAGCAAAGAACTGCTTTCTGGTATTTAGATGGAACCTCTTGTGTTCCAGCTTGGGCCAATTGACTATTGTCATCTCATCGGGCAAGAATGAATTAATCACTCCAGTAACTACTGGCAGTTTGGTTGGGAATAAAACCCATGAAAACCCAATGCTTTCATTGAGATTGACTTCCGAACTGCGATTAGGCAATTAAAATAAATTTATAATTTGAGGTATTTACGTGTAGAAGAAGAGTGAAATAAAAACAGGAGAAAGGCGAAGATTCCAAAATACATTCTCCACCTTTATTTATTAGTAGCTAAAGTACACACAGAGTTATGCAAACAGTATCAGGGGTTTTATAGCTACACAAGTTTCATTAGCACTAAAAGCAATGATCATTAAGGTGAATGAGCTGAAATAACATACTGTAAAATTAATTATTTTTGTGAGTCCAGTTTTACCTGGCTGAATAATTAATCACAAATATTAATGTTGTAATTTCAAACAAGTTTTTATGAAATAACTATTCACCAGAAAAGTTGCTACTTACTCTGATGACTGTGGTGATTACTACAATGTCAAGAACTGGATTTTTTTTTTTCTCCCAAGATACTTATTATTTCCACTGTCTTTTGATATATCTTATCTTTTGTGTGTCAGGAAGATTGTTGGTGGAAAACTAAGTATCTTATTACCAGCTATATTAAATTATGGAAAAAAAAAATAATCTATTGTCATTCAAACAGTTATGACTTACCAAATGAAACCTGAGCAAACTGTAAACTGACAGCTGGTTATTTCATTACAGGGTTAATGCTAATATCTTTTGTACTCTAGGCTTTCTGTTTTCATCTGCAAAATGAAATCATTGTTTGGAAGAAGGCATGAGTTAATTAAGAAAATATTTTTCAGTGTATGGATTTTAAATATATACTAACATATTCTGTCTCTCTTTAGACTTTATTATATGCAGCTAGAGCCCATAGTTTAATAGTCTCCATATAGCATTTGGAATAGTTGGGTTCCCAAATATTGATACGTTCAGATTCCAGCAGTACCAAATCAACAATTCTTAACATAGCAGATACCCCTTACACACCACATGACGCCTGTTTTCTTCTTGACATAGGTTTTAGATGCTTTCCTTTGCAAGTCATTTAGCTGAAATAAGTAAAGTATGGTTGTAAGTAATTCTTACAGCATAGGTTGAAGAGAAAAATTATCCTATATAACACTCAAGTTTCAGTTTCATCCTCCACCTTGCTCATACAGATTTGAGGCTATTATACATGAAATTCTGGGGAAAGAAAATAGGAACAAAGAACTGGAAGTCTGTGTCACTGAGTCTAATCATACTTGTCTCTGCCTTTTTTTATAAGAACTTCTGCTGTTGTGCCACTGTTCGAGATTGTACAATAGTGCAAATTAACTTTAGTCTAAGTATTTGTTTATGCACTTGGGACACAGATTTTTTAAAATAAGGTGTAAAAATGTTGATACTTTTCACTGATCCATATATATTTATTATATATACACATGCCTATATTGTGGCATGCCTATATTTCTTTGGTAAAGGAAGGGCTTAACTTACATTGGGAGTAGTTATAGTTCCAGTATTGCATTACTGTAAAAAGTAGCATACCCGTAGGGAATTTGGAAACATTCTTTGAGATTTTGCAGAAGACTCACAAAGAAATTTAAAAAGGGATTCATCCAATCCCCATATTAGACAACACAGTCCATGAGAAGATTGAAGAATCATAATGCTGAGCTTATAGCATCATTTTATCAAATTAACACTGTTGAAAATCATACATTCTGAGCAAGGTTTTCAGGTTCCTTAAACAATGCAAAGAAAAGCTGAATACTTTGGAAGAACTTTCACAAGAGCAAGTGTAATCAGTAGTAACATGCCAGAATTAACTGATATGAAGTATTGAGGGCCCAACTTTTCACCTCCAAAACTGCTCTGTTTAGTGATAACATGACATCCCAACAGGATTCACAGACACATACCCTCTCCTGATATTTTCCACAGAATCATAGAATGGCATGGGTTGGAAGGGACCTTAAAGATCAGACAGCTCCAACACCACTGCCGTAGGCAGGGATGTCACCTACTAGATCAGGTTTCTCAGAGCCTCATCTAACCTGGTCTTGAACACCTCCAGCGATGGGGCATCCACAACCTCTCTGGGCAACCTGTTCCAGTGACTCACCACCCTCTGAGTGAAGAATTTCCTCCTAACCTTTAATCTAAATCTCCCCTCTTTCTGTTTAAAACCATTCTCCCTCATCCTCTCATTATCTGACTGAGCAAAGAGTCACTCTCCATCTTTTTTATAAGTCCCCTTTAAGTACTGAAAAGTCACAATGAGGTCACCCCGGAGCCTTTTCTTCTTTAGGCTGAGCAACCCCAGCTCTCTCAGCATTCCTTTGTAGGAGAGGTGCTCCAGCCCCTTTATTATCTTTGTGGCCCTCCTCTGAACCTATTCTAATAGGTCACATCCTTCTTGTGCTGGGAATCCCAGATCTGGACACAGTACTGCAAGTGGGAACTCACAAGGGCAGATTAGAGGGAGACAATCACCTCCATCAACCTGCTGCCCACTCCTCTTCTGCAGCTCAGAATGCAGTTGGCCTTCTGGGCTGCGAACACACACTGCTGGCTCATGTCAGCTTTTTATCCACCAGAATACCCAAGTCCTTCTCTGCAGGGCTGCTCTCAATGAGTTCTTCTCCCAGTCTGTACTCATGTCTGGGATTGCCCTGACCCAGGTGCAGCACCTTGCACTTGAGCTTGTTGAACCTCATTAGGTTCACATGGGCCCAATTCTCAAGCTTTTCCAGGTCCCTTTGGATAGCATCCCTTCCTTCTGTTGTATCAACTCCGCCACTCAGCTTGGTGTCATCTGAAAACTTGCTGAGGGTGCACTCAATTCCACTGTCGAGGTCATTGATACAGATATTAAGCAGTACCAGTCCCAGGACAGACCCCTGAGGGACACCACTCATCACCAGCCTCCACCTGGACATAGAGCCGTTGACTATTGAACCACTCTCTGGGTGCAATCTTCAAGCCAACTCCTTATCCATTGAATGGTCCACCCACCAAACCCATATCTCTCCAATTTGGAGACCAGGATGTCATGTGGGACCATATCAAAGGCCTTACAGAATTCCAGGTAGATGACATAGGTTGGTCTTCCCTTGTCAACTGATGCAGTCACTCCATTGCAGAAGGCCACCAGATTGGTCAGACATGATTTATGCTTGTTGAAGCCATTCTGGCTGTCTCGGATCACCTCATTTGTCCTGCATGTGCCTTGACATTGCTTCCAGTGGAATCTGTTCTGTGTTCTTTCCGGGCACAGAGGTGAGGCTCACCAGTCTGTAGTTCCCCAGGTCTTCCTTTCTACCCTTTTTAAAAATGGGAGTGAGTTTTGGGGCATATCTTTCAAAACACTAAGGCTTCATCAACACAGTGCTGGAGTCACTAATACTCCTGTTAGGGCTTCAGTGATTGGACTATTTCCAGCCAGTCCTTGCAGTCTTTCTGGAAAGAAAAGCAAGTTAAGGACATTAGCCATCTTTATGCTATCACAGTAAGAACTGTTGGAACTGATTACTCTATTAATGTCTTACAGGGACTCCCAAAGTTCCTTTAGTTTAGCTTGGGTTTGTTTATTATTGACTCTTATCTTAGTTTATGGATAATGAATCTATCAGTGATACATTCATTTTAAATTATCTTTATAAAGAGAGAAGCATATCAGTGAATTCAGTTTGACACTGAACAGCTACCCAATCCATAAAACAGACAAGTCTATTTTGTAGATTGCAAAGATAGGCCAGAAATACCGATGAGCCCTTTTGTTCACTGGTAATTGACTCTTTCTGAATTGTGCCATCTGTTCTTTTTTAGGTGAATGATTGATTAACTGAGCAATATATGATTAGTGGCTTGCCTTGCTACTGTACTGTACAAGTTGTTCCAGAGTGTACTTTCGACAGCCACCATCTGTATGCCTAAGAAATCAGCCAGGGCCAACATTCTGCTCTGTGGTGTTCATGTAATCCTTGGAGCTTCAGTCAGTCTACTGACCTCATTGTCTACGGTGTTGTGGTCAAACAAATCTGGATGAAAGGTTTTTTCTCTTCTGATTTCTTGTTATTGCGTCCTTCTCCCCCATCCCTACTTTCGCTCCCAGCAAAACAATTCCTTTAAGCTTGTTCCCCAAGCCACTGAGCTCTGTTCGCTTTTTAAAATTATTACTTATCTTTTATTTTAATCATAATGTCTTTAATCAAAAATGGATACCCCAACAGGGAAATCTGCATCAGTGCTCAGTCAGCTGCACAGTAAAGAAGTGCTTCTTGATGTTCAGAGGGAATCTCTGGTGTTCCAGTTTGTGCTTGTTGCCTCTTGTCCTGTCACTGGGCACCACCAAAAAGAGAATGGTTCTGTCTTCTTCTCACACTCACTTTAGGTGTTTACAGGCATTGATAAGATCCTTCCTCAGCCTTCTCTTCTCCAGGTTGCAGTCTCAGCTCTTTCAGCTTTTCCTCATATGAGAGATGTCCTTAATCAACTTTGTGGTCATCATTGGACTCTCTCCAGTAGCTACATGTCTCTCTTGTACTGAGGAGCCCAAAACTGGACACAGTACTCCAGATGTGGTCTCACCAGTGCTGCATAAAGAATCCTAGAATGCATCACATTCACATAAACAACCCTATAACAATAATATATGTGGAACACTGTTCTTATTGCTGGGTTCTTTCTCTCTGAGGAAAACAGAAAGAAGATCATGATCACAAAATATGGACTCTTACGTTGCTTAAACAAAACATGATCAAAAGATTAACAAATATGAGTAAAAAAGTGAAATGTATAGAATATTAAATTTACTAATGATTCACAAAAGCGCTTCTCATTAATGCTTTAGCATAAATATTAAGCATTTGAAAACTAATACCATGACTGTTTATTCTTAAAATTTATTTCCAGTAATAAAAAAAGTCATGACATTATTCCACTCAGTATTTTTGTTAAAAGACTAGAAAATCGTGTCTACTGTTTTAGAAGAGAGAGGAAAAAAAAAATCTGTGCATTTTCTTCTATATCTATACTTCCTCTTAAAATACAATTAAAAAAAAAAGATACACCACATTCATTAAAATATTACATTCTCCACCACCTCTTTCTCTCATTACTCTTTTGCTGTACATCACAAGTCTGTGTGTAATGTAAAGCCTATGAAGTGATAAAATCTGAAATGTTTGACATGAGGAGAAGACTGGAGTATATTTAATTAGGTGTACTTGTACTGAGACAGAAGGGGAATTATATTACAGGGTCAGATAATGCCCAAATGTTGTTTAATTATAGATATAAAATGTTATCTTTTTATGTTGGCAATGAACCAATTAAAATATGGACAGTAAAAAGCTATGAACTAGAAAAGAAATACTAAAAGTAACATCTTGTAGTGCACATATCTGCTTCCTGTGTAAATTCTGCTTCAGGGTTTTACTGCTGTCAATACCGCTGACAAAAAGCTGTAAAAGCACAACCTGTGCTCTATTATGCCTTATGCATCATCAACAAAATTGACAGTTAACACTGATTTCAAAATCTGTATTGCTGACGGCGAAGGATTTATATCAATGAATATTCAGTTGCAAGACAGCCCATAGTCCTCTGCTGAAAGAAAAAGAGATGGGAAGAAATCTCAAATACAATAAGAATGGAAACTACTGTGGGATAATTCCTTGAAAATAAAATTAAGCTTTTGCCACCTCAACTTTTTCAAAGATCTCTGTCTGATAGCTTACAGTTCTTTCTTCTTATAAGACAGTATGATTGATATAATGTTGGGGAACCAATGACCCTGGTTCTTTTCTTAACGTGGCAATACACCATAAACCACTGTTAAAGCAGAGCATTAACCTTGCATATTAACTCACCCAAAAGACAATTGCTATCTCATGTACTTTCTTTTGCATATCTTTCAAAATGTCTGTCAGAAGTAGGTGACTTGTATTCTCTCTCAGGCAATTTCATGGATAAATGTCAGAAGGTGGGAACCAAACTGAGGTGGTGTAGACAAGTATTTATGTCAATTGTTCATTGTCCTTCAGCTTTACATCTTAGTTGAATTCTGGTGAAGCCACACCTGTAGTGTTGTGTCCAGTTCTGGACTCTCCAGTACAAGAGAGACATGGACATCCTGGAGCATGTCCAGTGAAGGTCCATGAAGACGATGAGAGGGCTGCAGTATTTCTCTTATGAGAAAAGTCTGGGACTGTTCAGTGTGGGGAAGAGACAACTGGGTTCAGATGAACATGGATAAAAATTTTTATTGCAATGAACTATGATTCTTCAGCTCATTATTTAAGACTTTCTATCTGTCTTGAAAATTCAAAATTCTCAATGACAGTATGTCAGTGCAGGTTAATGATACTTTATGACAGAAATAGTCATCGGATTACTACAAAATCACACTCTACACTCAGACTCTTCAGTTGGTCAGACCTAGAAATTAAAAATGTTAAAACTAAACAAAAATAATCTCTCTTTTTTTTTTGGTCTTATGCTAACACATTGAAAAACAAAGTCTAAAGAAAATCAACTCACTGATTCCAAAAAATGCCAAAACAAGTTCAGGATGAACAAATTCTGTCAATGTAATATAAATGTATTATTTCACCCTAGGACCATAAGTTACAGACATTAGTATGTTTGTTGTTGTTGTTTGTTTGTTTTTCTTTGTTTTCATTAAAGCCCCCCCCCCCCCCCTTTTTTTTGTTTGGTTTGGTTTTGATTTTTTACCACAGGTGTTCACATTGATGGAGTATTTCAAAATGTGTCTGAGACTCCAACAGACCTGCAACATTGGATTTCCAAATACAACAACACCTTCAGTTGATTGATTTGTGTATGTCTCTGATGTCTCTGTTTATAAAAGAAGAAAATAATTCAGAAGACTAAGGCTCTAACCTAGCACTATTGCTGGTTTGCTCATGTGATCTTTGAGAAGCCACTTCAGATTCTATGCCTTAACTTTCCCATTTGAAGAGGGGAAATGACGTTGCTTACATCACAAGTGTTTATCAGAGTGTTTTGTCCATGTTAAAAAAAAAAAAAAAACAAAAAAAAAAAAACAATAAGCTACCTAGATGGTGTAAATTTTAGTATGTTCCAACAGGAATTCATTATCATGTTCTAGCTGAATTACTGAATTACCTATTTTGTAATTATTGTAACTCATTTATTTAAATAAAAAGGCTTTAATAAAGGATTTTTTAAATGTTTTTAGAAGATATAAAGTATAAATCAGTGTGGATATTTCCTTTTTTTCCTGGCATAGTGTGAGAAAAATATTTTCAACTTATCTGTAAATGTTTTAGGTCAAATACACCAGTGAGTATATCTGAGGAAGATAACAACATTCAGTGAACAAATGTCAACTCTACCCTGCCAGCATCTGTTAAGGAAAATGATTGTATCTGTGTTGATAAATAAATAAATAAATAAATAAAAATAAAAAAAGGAAATAATCTCTTTATCATGATACTGTTTATAGTGTCCACCACTAAGAACCAGTAAATGTGTCTATCTTTCAAACATAGGCAGAGAGGAGAGTGACACAAAGAATTATCAGCTGGTTATTCTCACTGCTATAACTAGAGATATAACAGGAACTGAACATCAACTATTCATTTCTAAGTATAGAGAGAATATTAATAATACAGTAAGGAAGACCAAAAAAAAAAAAAAACACTCCAAAACTAGCAAAATTCAATTTATTCCTTTGGTAGGATAGCTAGGATAGTGTTACAAGACATCAGGAAGCAGAACTGAAAATGCCATTTAAAACTTTTAACGCTTCTTCCTTCCACAAAAATATTAAAAGCAACCTCATGTGCTCATTCAGTCTCTAAAACTGAATGCATAGCAGGTTAAACCATTTAAGTGAAGCAGTTGTTACAATTTATATTCTCAGAAGACCATCTTAGTGGTCCTTTGAAGCATTTTTGTTAGCCACCTGGATGATGAGATAAAGATAACATTTAGACTATTCACAAATACTAAACAGATAAGTAGAGTCATAAACACTCTGCAAGACAGGATGAAAATAATTTTGATAGACTGGAGAAAGTGACATCAACAAGATAATAAAAAAATGTGAAGCACTACATTTTTAAGTGAACAAATACAAAATTAGGATTATCACTTATTAGGATAGACACTGAAGGAAATGGATGTGAAGGCCTAAAGCAAACTTTAGGCTTGATAAGAGTCAGCAAATTGATGCTGTTAAAAATGATGCAAATCGTCATGCGGGCTGTGCTAGTAAGACTATCAGATGGAAAATACAAGATGTAATTGTTCTATTGACTCTTTGAATATAGTTCAAGAAAATTTTAATAATCTTGGGATTCAGGAAAATGAGGACATTAATTTGTTTTAAATTTAAATATTAAGCATTATTTTTCAGGTAAAGGGGGGGCTAGCTAAAACAAGAGTGGGATAGAGGGGTAGCATTATGATAAGACTTTTGAAGATATAATATAAAATAGTTAGAAGAGCAGAGTTAGAAGAGTTACAAAAGCATGTAGCCCTGACCACTTCAGGACTAAACAAAATTTAAAGCATATTAGTGAAGGTATTATCCAAATGCCTTTTGAACACTGACAGGTTTGGGACATCAACCACCTGGCTAGAAAGCCTGTTCCAGTGTTTGACCACCCTCACAGTAAAGAATTTTTTCCTAATGTGAAATCAGCAGTACCCATTAAAGCAAAAGTTTTACTTGAGACTGAGAAAAGCAACTAATTACAAGAACTGGAAATATTGCAGCAGCATGTCTGAGGACATGTTTATTGCTAGATTTCAAGGACTATAGATAGCCAAATTACATTTACCTTAACCTTTTACCTCAACCTTTAGCAAAAGGTTCGAGTAGCTAAGCTATATTTCTTGTTCTCTTTTATTAAATACTTCCCTATTACTACATACACCATTAAAAGAAAAAAATATTTCTTTACTTGTGTGATTTTGTAGAAACAAAATATACCATGATGCACAAGACTGTGAATTAATAATATAGGATTTGAGTATAGAGTTATATAACCCACACACATGCAGAGACAAATGTTTAATCAAAAAGTTACAAATGAATCACTGTATACTTTGTCAAGACATTGTTTTGTACAGCACTCATGTGAAATAGTATTGTCAGAGGCAAGTAGAGATTGAAATGGATTTTAGGTAGATTTAGAATTTACAGGTCCCTTTCCCCAGTTTTAAAGTACTGAATTTAATTTCTCAAAAAGTTGTCATAAAGAACCAGCATTAAGAAGATCATTAATATATTGAAACTTATTTAATTTTCACTGCCATTTGCTTTTATGTGTAATAAGACACAGAGATGAAAAATTCATGGTAATATATCGCACTAGAAAATTGGATTTCAAATTGAGACAAATGATATGCAAATAAGTGATCAAAATTCAAACAAAAAGTGCAACTATTAATTTAGTAAAACAAAAGAAAAAAGAAAGAAAATAGGTAATAAATACGTAAAATTGTACTTGGATGGTAAAAATGCATTAGTCCTTAAAGTGCCAAGCCTCTTGTAAAAACAACAGTATTAGTTCTACCTTTTAAGTCACTCTGTAATATCTAGAGTTATGAATTTTCTTAACAAACTAATTTGCAATCAACATTGAAGGTGATTATAATTAGTAACTGCTATAACATGCCAAAGGCATAATTTGATACTAAGAATATTAATTATAGCTAATAATATAAAGAAAATGCAGAAACTCTAGATATATGCATAATTAAAAACAACCATGCAGAAGAATATTCTGTGTTAGGGAAAAGCTCTCAAAGAATATAGTGTGTTAGGGAAAAGTTCTCAAAGTTCCATAGACTAGCTGTGTACTTTCTTGTTTTTCTCTAATATTTTCTTATAATAAAAAATACATATAGAAGAGGACACAGCAATCACTTTAAGAGTCATGATCTAGTTTGCCCGCTTAGTCTCTTTCAAAACTGATAGTCTGTCTCTAGAATCCATAGAATCCACAATAAAAGCACATCCCAGGGCCACATTACATTATTCCAAAAGCTTACTATCAGAGAATATAAGAGATTCACAAGGGAGGAAAACAGAGGTTTGGTGATTTTTATAGAAATTTAGAACTTATTTATTTATTTATACATAAATAAATAAAATATAAAATTCACAGAGAACTTTTTGTTTAAAGCCTGTGTTAAAAAAATCATTTGATGCTTCAAGCAATTATCTCTGTTGATATTTAATTTTGCAGTTTTGTAATTTTAATAAGAATTTTTGATAAATATTATTCAATATTACTGCTTGTAAACTTCATTAGTGTTGTAGTGTAAAAAGTTCTTAGGAAATGATAGTTATATCTTATGAAAATACTGATACAAGACAGTAATGCAATACTTCAGATGAATTTAGATGAATTAAGATGATGAATTTAATTCAGAAAGGAAGAATAGAATTGATGTCTTCTCTTGAAGAGAAGAAATAATGGAAAGTCTACCATGATTAAAATTCCAGATAGCAATTGAGACTAAATCTAGTAAGGAACATGATATCCATTTTATAGGAAATGTATAGCAAACTTTCCTAACGAGCTTTAATATTTTCTCTCACATACAACTGAAATATTGAGAACTTAAATATTGAATTGTGTTGTTCCAGACAAGAAAGTGCAGCAAAGCTGTTAGGTTTTGAGGATTTGAGTCTGGAGGATGATTTTTGGAAGAGCATCCAGATTTTGTCCTTACTTTTCTTCTATACATCTAAAATTAATAATTAATGTTAGTAATAAAAATAATTTGTCCTCTGTTGTCAACAATGAGATCGACTTAGAAAAATCTACATAGAAAATTTCACTAATAGCATTTAACTTTACAGGTGAGCATGGAGTCAAAAAGTACCCCCCCCCCCCTTTTCTAAAGGAAACTTAATACTATTTCAAATACTACCCTAAAAATATAATAAAAAAACCTGCATACATCTAATTTAGTACCAAAAAAATGAATTTTTAGGGATTTTTCCATCTCTCAGAATCAAACAGATTTGAGTTATTTTGTATTCAAATAAATATTAAACAGAATATTAACTAAAAATAAATATATAAAGAGGAAATAATTTAAATGTGAATGTATTCACATTTATTTTTGCCATCTTAACTTGTCTTTTTTTTTTTTTATATAAACTGTCTCATATATGTCCCAATGTTATTTCTGACCATGGAGAAAACAGAAAGGGGAAAAGGATTTTAGCATAAAAATAATAAAAGTATGTATTTTTAGAATTATTAAATCCAAACCACCAAATAATCCTTATTTTTCTTAAAATAGAAGGTAAGCAGACATTTCCACTTCATTCAGCACTTGTTACCAAACAGAACACCATCAGTTATTCTATTATAAAATGAAATAAAATAAAATACCTACTATTTTACCACATAAAATTATTTAGGAAAAAAAAAAGTCTGAAAACTGTTATTTGACCCAAGGACAAATTTGAAAGCAAGTGATATAATGAGTTTTACTGCTACTTTATGGAAACTGAACTCTGGAAACAAAACTTCATTTGGAAGTTCTTAGTAGTTAGGATTCCTTAACATTTCCCTAGAGGTCTTTAAATCTTTTGAAAAATACCATCTCCCACATACAATCTGATTTTGAAACAAAACATTATAAAGCATATGTTATGTTTTAAAAGTCAAACAGATAGACAGCCCCTTGGGACACTAACAGTCATCATCTTCTGAACACCTAGCTACAAATACACTGTCAATCACAGCTGGATAAGAAATGCACCATAAATTGTACTACTCTACAACATGGGGAAAAATCTGTGCAGTTGTGAAAGCTCCAGGATCTGAAAGCATCGTCCTTCTCTAACATCACTATAAATTAATAATAGCAGCATGATATTGACCCTGTAACAAGATCAAGTCAAAAGGTATAAGCAAAAGAAAAGAGATTCTCACATAAAACACATGAATTCATTAGATAAAAGTTAAACTTCTTCACTTCTGTATGTCCACAAGTTAATGCCATGTGAGCTTAGGAATCTGGAAGGCTGTTAAAAATAAAAATTAAAAATTAAAGGGTCAGTTAAGTGAATTAAAATATTACATACAGTGTGGAGACTTTTAAGGAACGGTATTGCAAGACAACTAATTTACTATATTCATGAAAGTCTTGAGAAAAGAAAACAGCTTTGTTAAAAGGTAGGGGCAAGGGCAGTTATTTGAAAACAGTCTTCAAAAATATGGGATCATGTCCTGATGAAGAAAATAGAAGAAATGTAATATCTAGAGAATTAAAAATCTCCATGAAGCTGGCCAATAGAAGAGCTACAGTAGAACTAGCAAAATACACAAAGATTAATAAGCCTTCCTTCACAAACATCAGGATTAAGAAGTCTAACAGGGTCTGCAAATTCCAGTAGATTATCAGGGTAAAAAAGGAGCGTTCAGGAAAAAAACTTCACAGCAGAAAGTGAAATAGACACTGTGACTTTGTTCACTGAAGAACACACGAAGATTTTCTTACCAGAATCCTTCTATCCTCTTTTTCTCTTTCTCTTTCCCTCCCTCCCTCCCTTCTCTCTTTCTCGCCAACATACCTTCTGGCTAGGTGGCCCCCAGCATCTATTTCTGCCTGTTTTTTTTTGTTTGTTTGTTTTTTGTTTTCCTCTCCTTGTGTTAATGGAGATGTTAAACAGGACTGAGCCTGGTATAGTAGTATATAGTATATTTGCCTGAATACCCAGGCAAAACATTCTCTGGGGGCTACCTGGTTGCTGTAAGACATTACACTGAAAGACATCCTTAAATATGCAAAGAGTGTTAATGCTCCTTGAGTACAATTCTGAGAATAAGCCTTGGCCACATTTCTTTCAAAACACTCTGAAAGATTTTGCATCTGGGATGAGAGCCAGGCTTATGTATCTGGGAGTGACACAAAGGCTGTAAAGTCTACTTCCTTGGAGATATCTAGAAGCCACCTGGACATGGTCCTGAGCAACTCATCCTAGGTGTCCCTGCTTGAGCAGGGAAGTTGGATGAGATGGCCTCCAGAGGTCCTTTCCCACTTCAGACATTCAGACATAGCCTTGTTAGAAGTCTTCTGTGCTGATTCTAAACTGTTCTATGCCTTTTTTAAGAAAAGCAGAGGGTGTATAAATTTTAGTGGCTTTTTGTTGTTGTTTAGTGCTGCTGTAAATGATAGTAGCAATGAAGGAAATAAAGGCATTTCAGTATTTATTAACTTAATGCTATGTATATTTACTTGTCTTAGTCTGTTGATTCCACCTGTGATGCTGTTTTGTAAGATGTTTTTATGCTCCTAATTTACTACTACTTACAAATACATTGCATTACAAAGCATTTTGCCATGCTAGTAAGCTTGTAATACAGTGTCAGAATCTTCCATTTTTTTCCTCCCCTGTCCTGCTACTGATAGAAATTAAACACACTGGACTTTGTATGAACAACACACATATGGCACATCAGAGGTATCCTATATAATAATAGTAATTGTCTTTGAGAATCTTTTTACCATGGTTCATTTATGTATAAAAAGCCACAGAGATTCCAGTCACAATTACATGGGTGATCAGATTAGAAATTGTAATGTGCCATGTTTTGTGATTACTCATTTTCATCATTAAAAAGAGACTGATTATCATAATAATTTTTTTATTCAGTTAGACCATAGGCCAGTGTAAAAGCTATACAGAGAGAAAGAAGAGACAACATGTCTTTAAAGACCCACCACAGTTACAATATGCACCAAACTCTAGATCATGAGTGGGTCAGTATTAATCCATCGAACCCATATCTTGGATAAATTACAGGAGAAGTGGCAGACCCTAGAAACAAAGCAGAGTGTACAGCTGTGCACTAACATCTCTCTGCTAGGTTCCCTCTGCAGGAATAATAAAAAGCTTAAGGACAGAAGGTGGCTTTATTTGCTAAGTGAAAGTTTCAGGTGTTTATGCAGGACAACAGAGAACCAGGTTCAAATCTCCACTGTAGAAATGTAAAACAAGGAATTAAAAGGAATGTCCTGATCAGATAAACCCTCAGAGCAAAGACTTGGGGGAGAAAAAAAAAAAAAAATAGGCCTCTGCAGTGATACACAGCTCTTTATTATTTAAGCCTCTTCTGAGCATTCTCCACTTCTCTGATTCCCTGATGAATGCAACTGTGAAAGCATCAGATGAAAGTCATTTCTCTGACAGAGACAGCTTGTATCTAAAAATGTTTTGGTTCTTGAGGATGATTAAGTGACAGAATGAACAAAGGGATAACTTGAAAATTGTTTATCAATATTTCTCTAACAGAGACAGCTTGTATTTATAAATATTTAGCATCTTAGGTGAAATATAAGCATGAATGGAAAAAAAAGTTAACACTTGTACATGCAGTATCTGGCAATAAACTAATTACTATTATAATCAATTATATGACTGAAATACTCTGCATTTTTAATAGAGCATTAGCTAAATGAGTTTTTAGTACTGATTTGTTGAATGTATTGATGTAAGGCATTTATTTTACTATTTTAATCTGGACAAATATAACACCAGCTTTTTCTTGCTAAGATTCCCTCAAACCTTGAAATGCTGCAGTTCTTTTCAAAGTACAAACATACGCATATCAACTACTTAGATGAATGAAATACTGAATGTTAACTGGGAATCTACAGGATTAATGTAATATAGACTGAAAACAAACTTTCTAGAAGGACTGTTGGTTGTATTTTCCAGATAAAAAAATGTGAACAATACTTACTGTCATTCTTCCATTTGAGCTTTAATGTACACCTATTTAGGCTGCTGTCCCAATGAAGAAAACTGTCAAGTCTTGAGAGTTCCAGTAAGAAGACACTTAGCAGATGAGCTAATTCTGAAATAAATGTTTCTGGATGACTGGTTCTAGGCAGTTAAAGTGAAGCACAGTAAGCTTTGGAACTTTTAGGGCTCCATCCCTAGAAGACAATTGCTCTTCATGTGTTGTTAAGCAGGTCAGTGTGTAGCACAAATTCATTAACACAAAATAATCCTTAGTTTGCTCTTCCCAGTAAGGGAACTTTTAAAGGAAACAATAAGTGATTCCGAATATGTGTAAACAGAAAGATGATGTAGAACAAATGTTTGGGAATTTTGGTTAATATTCTGTGATTGAGCTTACAATGAGTGGTATTTTCTAATTCTAAATAAATCATCCAAAACTTAGAGCAGGAGCAACACTCTATGAGAATATTCAGTTGTGCTTTGCACAATGCATGGATTGAGAGCTGACACAAGCTGGTACTTGAGCTTTTACAGCACAACTCTACAAAGAACCATGAGCTAAGACCCAGACTTGCTCCAAATACTTTGCATGTGTTTTTGTCACTGGGACATCATCACAAGTATACTGCTTTCAAAGCCATGCTTACCTTTCAAAGCCTTCTTACCTTGATTATTTGGTTGGCTTTTACATGGTTCAGCATAGTTCACAGACATAATGAGAACGTTACTTCAATGTCAAAGCATACAGGACAGACTTTCATAAACAATGTTTTAGACACTGTTGCAAATGGAATTATGCACTTCACTCATAAAAGACAAGCAGCAACATATTTATTAATGAAAATAATGTTTCATCAAAGCTTAATCAGGAACAAAACAGCAATTTAACAAAGCTGTAATGATAAATGTAACAATAAGAAGATTTGTGATGGCAAGATCACTTGATTATTTACTGCATAGAGGACAGAAGCGAACTAAAAGCATCAGGGAGACCCTCATGTTGAATCACAAGGTTCAGAATGGAGTCCCTTTAGCTGTCCAAATTCCAAGGAGTTTAGATACAACTGGATTGTATTGCAATCCTAGACGTAATGGTTTATGCCTAAAGGATTATACGCACAGTCAATCCTTTATATCACTTAGCTAAGATTACAAAGTTTCAGCAGGTTTAGCAAATTATTTGCAAAGTTTCAGAAAGGTAGATATTACTTACTTACTGATTATCTGTACAGGTGAGGAATCTGTCAACCTTGAGGAATAATCTTAAGAGATGTCCCTGTTCAAGGGAAGATCATGACATGCAACTATACACTATCACAGTCCACCTCATGATTATAGTTAACTCATCTTACCCTCACAGAGTGTTGGTCCAGCCACCTCTTGCCTCCACGCCACAAAGAGTATATTGATAATTTATGTGCTTATACATCCACGGTAAATAGACAGTGAATTATTGCTATTTGTTATGTACATATGTTTTTGGTGGTTGAAGTTGGGCTATTTGTTTTATCATGTACTAAAACTTTATATACAACATAAGTAATAATTATATATATATTTAAATAACATTATATGTAATTATAGACAGGCTAATATTAGAGTTAATAAAATCACAACTGGATGAAGTATGTAATTAAAAATTCAATGACCACCCAAGAAGGGTTTCTCATCAATGATGTTCTCCATTTCTTCTCACTCATACCAGTACATGGTGCATTTCTTTTGTGTCATGATGTGTTATTAGAGGGTTTTGTCTACTGTTTCAGGCATGTTCTAGCAGTTACCACAACTCATTGTGTTTCAGTAATTTTGTCACCTGTGTAAGATTCATTCTCATGGGTCTAGGCAGTAAATCTCGATTCAATGCATAATTAGATTGTGGCAATTGATGAGATGTAACAGGAGCTGGATAATTAAAGTCCCATCCCATAATTTCAGTAGTTACAAACACAAATATTTAAGTGACTACTTGTATCTACAGTAATATTGCTTACAAATATAAAATCACAAAAAAATTTCATACATACATATCCTTTTCCAATATATGAGTACAGTTTCCAAGTTTTGTAAGTAAAATTAACTAAATACCACCAGGTTTGGAATTCCTTTTCAAATTTAGTTGTATTATCCCAAATTACCTTTCTATTTCCAGTGGATAAGGTGCTGTCCTTGCCTTTTCTTATAATTGCTGCTACCATAGAACGCAAGCTGAGCTTGGATACAACTAAGAACTAGAGAAATGTTATTTTGAGCTATACCAAGTTCATTCACAGTCGATTGGTAGTCCCTTTCATTAATTTTCCTATCAAGGCAGTGTATCAGATAAGGGCCATTTGTAAGTTCCTAATGCTAATAGAGAAGACCACAATGGGTATTCTAATTTGTGTAAATCATTTCTGGCTGTGCTCAATTTATTTACAAGTACTTCAACATCAATACTATTTAAGATTCCTCTTCCTGTCCCTTTGATACTGGTTACATCTCTCCTGTTTTTTTTTTTTTGTTTGTTTTGTTTTGTTTTGTTTTGTTTTGTTTTGTTGAGGACAGGGTTTCCTTATCCAACAATGTTGCATAGGGTGTACTCAGGAATGGTGAAAAGGTTACTTTGATTGTAGAGGTGTCAATTTGCATCAATAGGTCTATTCCTTTAAGAGAGCCTATCAGACACTGTACGGGTATTGCCACAGCTCCACGCATTTCAGAGTAACTTGTGAAGTGCTGTGTTTTTAATGATACACAGACAGAATTTCAGATTAGAATTTACAAAAACAAATTAGGTGCACAAGTTCTCTCACAAAATGGATTAAATGAATTGAGTACTTACTGTTTAAATATAGTTTCCATAGTGGAAGAGTTATAGCAGATGGTATTTTTATGCACCTAAATACTTGCTGAAGCCTAAAGCAAAATGCTTGCGTGTGCGTGCAAAACGGAGTATGAACATTCTTCTTAGAATAAAAATCTGCCTCTCTTCCTCTGAGCACAGATGGCTGCTCTTTTTCAGTTTAATTCAAAGAATCTCTTTTTCATGAAGGAACTCACCTCCAAGTGGAAGGAAAGAAGAATCTGTCAACCCTTGCCTGGCCCAGAGTCAGGTTTGCAGAGTATACTTGGAAATTAATGTGGGTCTGTAGGTGGGTAATATGGAGAGTAAATTCACACTGGAATCCTTCAAAAGTTCTTGAGTGAATGAAATCCCTCCCCTTTTCTCCTATGTATTTCAGTGAAAGCTTCTTTTCTTAATGGAACAGCTACCACAAATTGATTAAATTCTAATAAATGCATTCTAATCTTATTTCTAAGATGATATAATGCCGTTTCCATAAAGGAATTTACTTCTCATTTGAAGTTATGCTTAAATAGAGTCCAGTCTGTAACATTCATCAGAATCCAGCCTGAAAATAAACAACAACAACAAAAAGCCTTTTTAAAAGTAAACTTTGGAAAGGTTTAGGTTTCTGTTTTCCATTTTCTATTTTGTCAGGTGATACAAACTGATGCAATGGAACATCTTTATCTAGTATTACGTACTTTATCAGTCATTTCACTGTGTTGAAACTCTGAATATAAAAGTTTTACATTTTTTTTGAAAGAGAATAAATTTGACTTCAAATAACAATGAAATTAATGCAGAGTTATCCTTAATATAATAATTTATTTTATTTTATTTTATTTTATTTTATTTATTTTATTTTATTTTCTCCTCTGCTGATAAAGAATAGTCCCATGTACTAAATGCTTGGAAATATTGTTCTCTTACTGAAACTTAGCCAAAATACATTTTTTTTTTCCAACTGAAGAAATGCAATATTAAGGTCAAGACCCAATCTATTTAATCCAGACTATAATAAGCAAATGTTGCAGTCTTTTTATTCCTGAACAGAGGTCATAGGAGTTTGATCTTTCCCTTTATTTTGTCACAATTCTCTTCTGTAATTTCAGGGGCTACTTGTTCTTCACACATTTCATTACACAGCTGCTGGTCTCCTGTCAGCCATTAACAAGACAAGAAAGGCTGCCACAGAAGGCTGCTTTTGGAGGTAGTGGGCTCGGATGCTTTACCTGTCTCTACTGTCTTTCATCTAAAGATCTCAGAATGCTTTGGGAACATGAAAGGAAAAAAAAAAAAAACAACAAAAAAAAAACATGCCCCCAAATTTCCCAAGGTTGTGTGAGAGAGAAAATGCTCTGCCATCTTCCAAAATGTGGCAAGAAGTCCTTTAGTATTCATCATCATACAGACGGTGACATATATGTGTGGTCCTGCTGAAATAACTAATTTCAACATGACTACTAATTAACATAAAATTATATATCGACAGGTCTGAAAAAGCTGTCATAGCCAGTCTTGTGATAGGCTAGCTCATCCACCCTAGCTCATCCATCCAAGATGACATGGAAATGTACAAAAAGGACTTAAATGAAAAAGAAAACAAACAAATGGAAAGGAAAACAAACAAACAAACAAAACACAATAAAACAGCAAGCTATTGCAAACTGCAGAACTCTAGTACTGTGGTTACAGTTATGAATAAGTAAAATGCACCTAAATTGGTAATATACTGTAAGAAAGATTAATTTACTTAATAAGATTTAATTAAACAAAATACATTGCAGCTGAAATTGCAGATTGAGAGAGCCTGAAATGTTTCATTTAAAGATCAATGAACTGCTGATAGTCCTGACCAGGACATGGTGTAGATGAAGCAGACCTTGATAGCACAGAGTTCCTGCCTCTCAGAAATACCTCAACTAGTCACCTTCATAGGTGTCCTCCCCAGTAACAGCCACCCATTCACCTCTAAGTGCTCAGAACACCTTTGACTGACAAGCCTGATTTTGGAGCCAGAGCTCATCCAGATTGTCCCAACTTTCCTCCTTGAAAACAGAAAGTGGGGCAAAAAGTGTTGTTTATCTCTGCAGAAGGGTGCACCAAAATCTGAATGCCAAAAATTCTGAATGCAGTGTGAACTGCAATAGCTTCTGATTTCACAGTTAACACTGAGACTGTGTCTAGTCCACTTAATAAAGCAGACAAATTCATTCACACCGCTGTTATCTATCCGTCCCATTTCATTGCTAGATTGCTCCCTGGTGTGGTTGTGACTGCTGAAACAATACATACCACAGACCATTCCTAGCACACAGAGGGATGAAATCCCATGATTGTTCAGCTCTCTCCACAGTCCTTTAGCAGCAGACTTCGCATCATTAGACAATGGGTCCTACTTCATCTCTCATGTCTTTAAAATTTAGCTTCATTTTCACACTATTAAAATATCTCTGTGATGGACACCATACATCTCTATCTACATTCTATGTACAGTGGAAACAGGGACAGGTGGCCTGGGAAGAGTAGAGGGATGCCATCCAGATGAGCAGGAATGGGATCAGAAAAGCCAAGGCACAGATGGAACTGAGCTTGGCAAGAGTTGCAAAGAATAACAAGAAGAGATTCTGTAGCTCCTTTACAAATAATGTACAAAAATAAAAATTAAAATTAAAAAGGGTAGAAAGGAAGACCCTGTGAACTACAGACTGGTGAGCCTCACCTCTGTGCCGGAAAGAACATGGAACAGATCCTCCTGGAAAGGCACATGCAGGATGAGGAGGTGATCCGAGACAGCCAGAATGGCTTCAACAAGCGTAAATCATGCCTGACCAATCTGATGGCCTTCTGCAATGGAGTGACTGCATCAGTTGACAAGGGAAGACCAACCTATGTCATCTACCTGGAATTCTGTAAGATCTTTGACATGGTCCCACATGACATCCTGGTCTCCAAATTGGAGAGATATGGATTTGGTGGGTGGACCATAAGGAGTTGGCTTGAAGATCGCACCCAGAGAGTGGTTCAATAGTCAACGGCTCTATGTCCAGGTGGAGGCTGGTGATGAGTGGTGTCCCTCAGGGGTCTGTCCTGGGACTGGTACTGCTTAATATCTGTATCAATGACCTCGACAGTGCAATTGAGTGCACCCTCAGCAAGTTTTCAGATGACACCAAGCTGAGTGGTGCAGTTGATACAACAGAAGGAAGGGATGCCACCCAAAAGGGATATGAACAAGCTACAAAAGTGGCCCCATGTGAACCTAATGAGGTTAAACAAGTCAAAGCGCAAGGTGCTGCACAAAGAAAGGCTGAGTGAGCTAAGGCTGTTCAGCCTTAAGAAGAGAAGGCTCCAGGGTGATCCTGCTGCAGATTTTCAGTACTTAAAGGGTGGTCATAAAAAAGATGGAGAATAACATTTTTCTCAGGCAGATAATCATAGAATCATTGAATCATTAGGTTGGAAAAGACCTCCAAGATCATCTGGTCCAACCATCCCTCTACGACCAATATCACCCACTAAACCATGTCCCTAAGCACCACATACAACACTTCCTTTAAACACCCCCAGGGATGCTGATGCCACCACCTCCCTGGGCAACCTGTTCCAATGCCTGACTACACTTTCTGAGAAGAAATATCTCCTAATTTCCAGTCTAAACCTCCCCTGGTGCAACTTGAGGCCATTCCCTCTAGTCCTATCACTAGTTATCTGTGAGAAGAGGCTGACCCACAACTCCCCACAATTTCCTTTCAGGTAGCTGTAGAGAGCAATAAGGTCTCCCCTGAGCCTCCTCTTCTCCAGACTAAACAACCCCAGTTCCCTCACTTGCTCCTCACAGGACTTGTGTTCCAGGACATTCCCAACTATTGTAGCCCTTCTCTGGACACCTTCCAGGGCCTCCATGTCCTTCTTGTACTGAGGGGCCCAAAGCTGAACACAGTAGTCGAGGTGCAGCCACACCAGAGCAGAGTACAAGAGGACAGTCACCTCCCTGCTCCTGCAGCCTACACTATTCCTGATACAAGCCAGGATGCTGTTGGCTTTCTTGGACACCTGGGCACACTGCCAGCTCATGTTTAGGTGAACATCGACCAACACGGCCAGATCCTTTTCCTCTGCACAGCTTTCGAGCCACTCTGCCTCAAGCCTGTAGTGCTGCATGGGGTTGTTGTGGCCAAAGCGCAGGACCCGGCACTTAGCCATGTTGAACCTCAGCCCATTGGCCTCTGCTCATCGACCCATGCTGTCCAGGTCCCTCTGCAGGGCCTTCCTACCCTCCAGCAGATCGATACTTCCCCCCAACTTAGTGTCATCTGCAATCTTACTGTGGGTATACTCAACTCCCTCATCCAAATCATCAACAAAGATTTTAAGGAGGATAGGCCCTAACACTGACCCTTGTGGAACACCACTGGTGACCAGTCACCAGCTGGATTTCACTCCATTCACCACCACTCTCTGGGCCCAGCCATCCAGCCAGTTTTTGACCCAGCAAAGAGTGTACCTGTTCAAGCCATGGGCTGCCAGCTTCTCCAGGAGCATACAATGGGAGTATATTACTATTTTATGACAGGACAAATGGAAATGGTTTAAAAATAAAAGAGGGGAGATTTAGATTAGACGTTAAGAGAAAATTCTTCACTCAGAGTGTGGTGAGGCACTGGAACAGGTTGTCCAGAGAAGGTTTGGATGTCCCATTCCTGAAGGTGTTCAAGAGCAGGTTGGGTAAGGCCCTGAGCAACTTATCTAATGGGTGGCATCCCTGCCTATGGCAGGGGAATGGAACTGGGTGATCTTTCAGGTCCCTTCCAACTCAATCCATTCTATAATTTTATATTATTTTAAATACAGCATACTAGAAAGAAAGAAAAGCTATATCTCAGAGATAGAGGGTCGTCATGTGAGCTGTAGAGTTATAACATTTGAGTTATGGAAATATGTTATGTGTATAAACAATATTGTAATTGTAAGGTCATCGTTCATATGTTTAAGTGAATAAACGTGTGTGTTTCTATATTCAGTAGAGGTTGTGTGGGTATATACAGATACATATGCATATATATATATATTTATATTTATATTTATATCTGTGTGCATATGCATAAAGAGAAAGGGAGATTTTATGTATGACTATAGGATTAATAGTTCCAAACAGCCTAATAAAGACCCAAGACCAAGCCCTATGTATTTTTTTGAAGGGTTAAGATCACGTCAAGTGGCCTCAAATTCAAAGAACAAACCTTACTCCTATTTTATTCAGAAGTACAGGTGCAGCCTCAAAGACAGTTCTGCGGCTCAGGAAAATTTATTACACTAGGGATACTTGTGTTCTACTGCAATTGGTAAAATTCATAATCCATATACATTTCACTGATGACATATTTCTTGTTTGTTGTGAAACAGGAAGAGAATCCAATGTTATCAGCAAATATTTGGTACAGGAGCTATTTTCTTCAGAAAATAGCCCCAATTTTTCTTTTGGTCACACATGAACCTAATGAGGTTCAACAAGTCCAAGTGCAAGGTGCTGCACCTGGGCTGGGGCAATCCCTGACACAAGTACAGGCTGGGAGAAGAATCATTGAGAGCAGCCCTGCAGAAAAAGAACTGGGGGCTCTGGTGGACAAAAAGTTTGACATGAGCCACCAGTGTGTGCTTGCGGCCCAGAAGGCCAACTGCATCCTGGGCTGAATCAAAAAAGGAGAGTCCAGCATGTGGAGGGAGGTGATTGTCTCCCTCTACTCTGCCCTTGTGAGTTCCCAGTTGCAGTACAGGTTGCCCAGAAAAGTTGTGGCTGTCCCATCCTTGGAAGTATTCAAGGCGAGTTTAGATGAGGCCCTGGTCAATCTGATCTAGTGGGCAGCATCCTTGCCTACGGCAGTTCTGTTGGAGATGGCTGATCTTTAAGGTCCCTTCCAACCCAAGCTATTCTATGATTCTATGAAAACATGTTAGCCCCAAGATGACATTGACTAAGAAGGAGAGATAGAGGCTGGTCCTGAGTGGATCTGTACCTGTGAGAAAAGTACTCCCAGGTACTTCTCATAAAAGGAATTTACAGTTCCAAAAATTTATTCTGCTTGTTCTATTGTTCTGAAAACTGCTCTAAATTTGTTCTAAAGAAACACACTGGACACTAGAGTAGGTTCACATATAGAGTACCTAACTTGAATCCAGGTGGGAGTAATATTCTTCCCTTACAGAAGTTCTAACACAAAGCATTTAAAAAGGATGAAAGAAGGGGACAAAACCTGTTGTGGGAGATGTGAGTCATAGACAGGAAACATTGCCATTTAAAAGAAGCATGCAGCATAGCATGCATAGCGTAATTTCACAATTACAGGTTAAAACAGGCAGACACCAGCCAGTACTGAGCTCTAGTGATCTGGGGTTCAGTGATGTGATTAAACAAAAACTGAGTCATCATTCTGCAAGGTTACCTAAGTTCTCAGAAACTGCATTCAAATTGAGGCATACTACAGAAGCCAAAATAAAGAAATAAATAAATAAAAATCATTTTAAGGGCAGTGCTGGCATAATTTACATTTTAATTTCTCCTGCAAACTTTATATTCTAAGTCATCCAACTTGTACCTGTATTCTGTTATTCTGTTATTCTATACCTTCAATTTTCAGAAGTTAAATATTCACTTTAGTCAGTTGTTAAGCCTATTCAGGATGATGGAATCAGCATGAAACTAGTAAACAAAAGGCCTATTGGATACACCAAGACTTCATTTTAAAGTAAAGCAAGGCTCATAGGCAGCTCAGTACACCCTGACTTCTGAGACAGGCTTAGAGGAATCCAGTAGCAGGGAATGTATCCTGCCAGACTGGAAAGGGTCACTAAGGAAATGTAAATAAATATTTTCCAGCAAAGCCTTCTCATTTCAAAAAAAGAAATCTTACAGTTGCATTTCTTATTTTTAAGACAATATTTTTCCATCAGAAAAAAGTTTCCTGAAAATTTCAGCTCAGTGAAAGTCTGAAATACACTGGATTCTGTGAAACAAAAGTACAGAACCATAGAAACTGGAAAACAGCACTATACTGCATCAGTTTCTGTATATCTGAATAACACTGTAACTAATACTTCTTCAGATAATATTTTCTCTGTATATATAGGATTGCATTTATTCCCCATTTATTCTAATGTGAATAACATTACTTTATTAATCTAATCAAATTTATAATGGTACAGAAGACTGCATATTTTAATCACTACATATCTCCACAATAACAATGCTCAACATGTTTTTCTCTTTTCTCTAAATAACTGTTTCCCTAGTCATTGATAAATAAAAGTATAATTAAGCTTGCCTTAAAAGTCAATTTTCATGTAAGGAAAAGGGCATGAACATCTCATTATTATCAATGCAGAAAGCTCATAAACAGAACATTAAGCTCAGTGTAATAAAACTGAAGAGTTTCAGTTCTTGAAAAAAAAAGGAAAAAAAATAAGAAAAAAAGGAAAAAAAAAACACACCAAGATATCTCCAAGAGATGGAGTACCGTGATTAACTCTATTTGTTTCAATAAATGGAGATTATACAGTGACCTTTACTTCAGCTGCCTCGGTTTCTCCATTTTTAATCATTATGCAAGATTTGGTAGGAATTGTTGCTGACACTCTGCTCCTCAGGGGGCAATTAGTAGAGAAGTGAATTCACTAGAAAGGCAGCAGATCTTTTCACTTTATTACCTAAAATGACAGGAAAGAGCCCAACTTTGCTGGACTGTCATAATACTCATCTATGGTTGGATCAGACAGAATCCAGACAATTCAATGCACCGCAAAATTACATAAACCTGTCTGAATTAAATACTGAAGAGAAGGAATGCTAATGATATAAAATATATTCTGCTATGTTGCAATTAAAAGTTTCACTGCACAGTAATGTTTGCTGTTTTCATTATGAAGAACTGTAATGATATATTATCCAGCAGTGAATTTTCTTCTCTCTGCCCTGAAATTTAGAATCTTTTTCTCTGCATAAGTACTATTAATATTGAGATTAATATTGAGATTTTATACATAAGTGTATGTTAAGGGCTTTTTTTTTTTTTTTTCCTTCAAGTTTTATAGCTAATTCCTGCCATCATATCTCATGCAGGCAAATACATTCACCTTCATGACTATTGCAAAGACCTTTGACTGACATATGACATTGTATATTGTGTTAGCTTTGTTTGTGTTGTTTTGCATTTCGTTAGAAATGCAACTAAAAATTCTAAATCCTGTACTTGAAATTCACAACCTCAGGAGCTCTTTGAGAATAGGATAACTAAGCCATAATCCCATGATCACCCACTCCTACAAGGAAACAAACATTTCTCTGGGATTCTATACTAATAGCTATAAATATTATAAGAATACATGATCAGAAGGAAGAGGCATATTGCGCAGGGTGGGTGGCCAAAGAGTTATAAAAAAAGGAAAATGAAAATTTAACACACATTGCCATGGAGAAGTGCATAATACTGGTCCCCCAGAAAAACTTGAGAGAGTTTAATCATTGCAGTGATTCAGACACACACTTATTTGCAGTAGAAGGAGAAACAAAGGAAAATAAGTCTGTAACTTTTCCATTTTCCTTTCATAAGTGAAAAGAAAGTCTGAGAACTAGATAATCTCAGGTATTTTTAGACAAGCAGTTTGGTAAAAACTTAACTATGAAACCACATGGAAAATGATGAAACAGAATATAGCAAAAGAATTCTAAAGATCTTAAATGAACACATTTTAAGCTAAAATGAAAGGGTTAAAGTGACATGATTTTGGCTGGGATAGAATTAATTTTCTTTGTAGAGGCTCGCATGATGGTGTGTTTTAGATTTTTAATGAAAATAGTGGTGAAAACACACCAATGCTTTTAGTTGTTACAGAGTGGTGCTTACACAGCGTCAAGGACTTTTCTACTTGTGCCAGTGAAGAGGCTGGGGGTGTACAGGATGGGAGAGGACACAGGACAGCTGACCCAAAATTGCCAAAGGGATATTCCATACCGTATGACATCGTGCTCAGAAATAAAACTAGGGTAAAGAAGGAGGAACGGGGGGACATTCGGAGTGACAGCATTTGTCTTCCTATTACATACGATGATCCTTGCTTTCCTGGAAGTGGCTGGACATCTGCCTGCTGATGGGAAAGAAGCAAATTATTTCCTTGTTTTGCTTTGCTTGTGCATGTGGCTTTTTCTTTTCCATGGTAAACTCTCTCTATCTCAACCCATGAGGTCTCACACTTACCTTTCCAATTCTCCTTCCTACCTGACCTTGGGAGAGTGAGTGAGTGGCTATGTGGTACTTAGCTGCCTACTGGGGTTAAACCACAGCAAATGTAATCAAGGATGTGCAACTATAGGTCAATGCAGTTGTGAGAAAGAGAAAATCATTTAAAATAGTAAAATTCACAAATATTTCAGTGAGAAAACTTATAAAGTCTTTCTTCTAGAATGATCTATTTTCTTTTTTCCCCTTTTTTCAATATAAATTTCTCCTTACTTCTGTTGTTGACAAAAAAAAAAAAGTATGAGAAAAGGTAAATTTGTTTTTCTTTTTGTTTCTTGACGCCTGGTAGCTTTCTATGATGTTAAATAGCAAGTATACTGGAGGTGAAATATATTTAAACAATTAGATTTTCATTCAATAGTTCTGGTACATGACATTTCTTTAAGAATTATTTATTATTATCAGAATAAGCAAGCACACTGTCATGTTTGTTTCTTTGCTTGATTTGTTTACATTTTTTATTATGAATCTATATGCGTGAGGGTTTGTTTTCCCTTTATTTATTTATTTTTTTTTAATGAAGTAGTATATGTAGTAAATCCAAGTATGAACTACGGGAATTAAAATAAAATAAATAAAGTGTGAAATGGTCATTCAAATCTATACTTCTAACAAAATCTGTGTGTTTATCGTGAGACAAATGTGATATTTTTGTTTATACTGCCTGTATAATTTTATCTCTCAGGGCATATATTTGCTTCAACCATTTTTACATGAAATTTAACAGTAAAATTTTCAGATTGTTAGTGAATGCTGCTGTTGTAAAATATCCTGTACTTAGAATTTTAATATTTGTCAAAAAACAATGGCATGTGATGAGATACCATGCATAGTAGTTGTAATGACAATATATGTTTCCATAGACCCTAGCTACACAAATCAAGAGATGTCTTAAAAAACTCTATGAGATTTAGTCCTGTGTTTTAGGAGTACAGGAATCTCTTTACCAATCTGCTGAAGACAAAGGAGACTTTTCATAAAAGAAATGGTAATTGACAAGTAAACATGATCCATCAAAATAAACTTCTCAACATGCATCTTATACCTGCACATATTGCCTGAACAATCTGCATACTTTTAATGCACATCTAGTATGCAGGGTCAATTTAAATTCTGCAACATGAACAGTTTTGATGTTAATACTGGCAAACACAGGAATACTCACCACTGAGGACCCAATAGTTTTCCATCTAAAAATCAAACTAGAAGAATAACATGTGGCTGATAAATATTGCAGGATAACTTCTGTTTCTAATTATATAATATCAAATCCAGACAGCCACAAATACCTTAGTCTCACAGTAGTATAAATAAAATATATGCTTTTGCTGGGCAGTTGCCAGTGGGTAATGCAGTGGGTAATTTTGTTCTGAACAGTATTACCTTAACCCCAGATGTACCATGCTTTGTGATAACATAAATTAGATGAACATACACAACTTATGAACACAGAAGCAATGATGTCAGTATGATGTCAGGTAATAGACAGATTCTCCATGGTGGAGTCAATGGCTATATAACACTAACTCCTTCTGATACCTGATACCATTGTTCTCACTATAATATGGTAACTGCAAAGTTCAAATTAAGAAAGGTGCATACTGACTCTTACTCATGATAACATTGATTTTGCTGTTTTTGAGAAAACACGAAGAAGCTGATTTTAATTGTCAGCTTATTTATTTTAACAAAGTTAAAGAGGAAAAGTATGCTTGCGTGGAGATAAGTTCCCAAACTATTCAAGAGTATCATAAAACTAGTGCTCCCTCTTTCTTTAAATTTGTTTAAAGGAGCATCAAGACTCTCATAAGACAGTTCTGGTAAAGATAAGTATACATTGCATTGTGTTGTCAAGAAATAATTTACCTTGACAACCAAATTTATATAAAAAGTCACATCTTAGTGACATGATTTAATGGTGGACTTGACAGTGCGAGGTTAAAGGTTGGACCAGATGATCTTAGAGGTCTTTTCCAACTAAATGATTCTATAAAATTCTATGATTCCATAATTCTATGATTTCACTATCTGGATACTTGTTTTTCTCCTCATTGGTCCTGTTTGTTCCCAGGAGTTAAAGATCAGTTCTACCACTTGGAGATTAGAGTAGGGTGAAAGGCATTCTGAGCCCTGAATAATATCCTCTGAGTATAGAAGTGTTAAGGAAAGGAAAAGAACTGATACCCATTAAACATTTTTTATTATTATTATTTTTTAGGAAGAATGATTCATTACTTGCCTCCCTGCACCATACAATTGAATTCCCCATACAGATCTACCTAATCAGCAGTTAGCTATTGTTTTCCCTACACGGTTCTTAAACCTCAAGATGTACTTTAATTCTACTGCCCACTGCTGTCAAAAAACACACATCTATTTTGTTTATTGTTTTAATTATACATTAAAATGGTTATCACAATATCCATTCTCAGCATGGATCTATCCAGTTGAATAATAAAAAAAAAAATCTATCATACTATAAATCAGTCTGAAGAGATCTAGCACTTTATTTCATTACTACTGATTTCTTCCAAAGACTATCAAGCCAAGCTCAGTTTAAAGAAAGGGAAATTTCACAGTATTGGTCATACGCATTTTCATATAGTGAAAAGAACAATTGTTTCAAAATTAACAGCAAAAATCTATTAACAAGAATTCACTCACTATATTAATTATGATATCACCCTAATATAAACTGATCATATAAGAATCATAGAATTATTGAGGTTAGAAAAGACTTCCAAGATCATCTGGTCCAACCATCCCTCTACGACCAATATCACCCACTAAACCATGTCCCTAAGCACCACATACAACACTTCCTTTAAACACCCCCAGGGATGCTGATGCCACCACCTCCCTGGGCAACCTGTTCCAATGCCTGACTACACTTTCTGAGAAGAAATATCTCCTAATTTCCAGTCTAAACCTCCCCTGGTGCAACTTGAGGCCATTCCCTCTAGTCCTATCACTAGTTATCTGTGAGAAGAGGCTGACCCACAACTCCCCACAATTTCCTTTCAGGTAGCTGTAGAGAGCAATAAGGTCTCCCCTGAGCCTCCTCTTCTCCAGACTAAACAACCCCAGTTCCCTCACTTGCTCCTCACAGGACTTGTGTTCCAGGACATTCCCAACTATTGTAGCCCTTCTCTGGACACCTTCCAGGGCCTCCATGTCCTTCTTGTACTGAGGGGCCCAAAGCTGAACACAGTAGTCGAGGTGCAGCCACACCAGAGCAGAGTACAAGAGGACAGTCACCTCCCTGCTCCTGCAGCCTACACTATTCCTGATACAAGCCAGGATGCTGTTGGCTTTCTTGGACACCTGGGCACACTGCCAGCTCATGTTTAGGTGAACATCGACCAACACGGCCAGATCCTTTTCCTCTGCACAGCTTTCGAGCCACTCTGCCTCAAGCCTGTAGTGCTGCATGGGGTTGTTGTGGCCAAAGCGCAGGACCCGGCACTTAGCCATGTTGAACCTCAGCCCATTGGCCTCTGCCCATCGACCCATGCTGTCCAGGTCCCTCTGCAGGGCCTTCCTACCCTCCGGCAGATCGACACTTCCCCCCAACTTAGTGTCATCTGCAAACTAACTGAGGATGCACTCAACTCCCTCATCCAAATCATCAACAAAGATTTTAAGGAGGATAGGCCCCAACACTGACCCTTGTGGAACACCACTGGTGACCAGTCGCCAGCTGGATTTCACTCCATTCACCACCACTCTCTGGGCCCAGCCATCCAGCCAGTATTTAACCCAGCAAAGAGTGTACCTGTCCAAGCCATGGGCTGCCAGCTTCTCCAGCAGAATACTGTGGGAGACCGTGTCAAACGCCTTGCTGAAGTGTAGGTAGGCTACAACAACAGGCTTTCCCTCATCCATCAGGCAGGTGTAGTGGGTTTACATGGCAAGGTTTTGGTAGCTGGGGGCCATAGGGGTGGCTTCTGTGAGAAGAATCTAGAAGCTGCCCCATATTAGGTAAGGGCCCCACTGCTGACCAGAGCTGAGCCAATAAGCGATGTTGTTTGAGCCTCTGTGAGAGCATATTTAAGACAGGAAAAAAACAAAACAAACCAACCAAAGAAAACAAAACAAACAAACAACAACAACAACAAAAAATGCTGTGCCACACAGCATCTGGGAGAGTGAGAGAAGTGAGGAAGTGAGGAACAGCCTTGCAGGCACCAAGGTCAGTGAAGAAGGAGGGGAGAGGTGCCCCAGGTGCCGGAGTAGAAGTCCCCTGAGGCCTGTGGCGATGGCCATGGTGGAGCAGGATGTCCCCCTGCAGCCCACGGAGTACCACGGTGGAGCAGGGTTCCACGCTGCAGCCCGTGGAGGAGACCACAGTGGAGCAGGTGGACCTGCACTGACGGAGACTGCGGCCTGTGGAAGACCCCTGCTGGAGTAGATTCCAGGCCGGACCTGCAGCCCGTGGAGAGGAGACCACGCAGGAGCAGGTGACCTGGCAGGAGCTGCTGCCTGTGGGGGATCCAGGTTGGAGCAGTTTGCTCCTGAGGGATGGACCCCATGGTATGGACCCATATCTGGAGCAGTTCTTGAAGAGCTGTTACCTGTGGGAAGCGTAGCACAGGGGATGAGAGTGATCGAGAAGGAGTGGCGAAGAAGTGCTATAGACTGACCATAACCCCTGTTCCCCCATTCCCCTGCGCCACTCGGGGGGCGGAGGTGGAAGAGGGTGAATGGGGGGGAAGGCACTTTTGGTTTCTTTCCTTTGTTTCTCACTTCTCTAACTTGTTAGTAATAGGTAATAAATCTTACTGTTTCCCTATGCTGAGTCCGTTTTGCCCGTCATGATAATTACTGCATGATCTCCTCGTCCTTATCTCAACCCCTGAGCCCTTTTCATCGTATTTTCTCCCCATTCCTCTTTGAGCAGGGGGAGTGAGAGAGCAGTTGTGGTGGAGCTTGGCCGCCCACTCGAGTAAATTCACCAAAGCAGTTCACCTGGTCATAGAAGGTGACCAGAAGATAAGAAATGTTATATTAAGATTAAATAAAAATAAAAATAAAAAAAAAAAATCTTACAAATACTCTGTCCAAACGTCAAACTACAAAGCTTTCCATGAAGCCATTTTTAGGTGATCTACATCTACGACTAATCAATTTAATTTATAAAGGACTTTTTCATTATTATTATCATTTGCAGGCTGATTCATCATTTTGGTGCTAACACATATATTTTTTGTAAATCATAGTAAAATGAAATTGTTTTTGCTGGGCACTGTCCTCTGATAAAGTTGCAAATATATCATCAATAAAGGATCTTTATACCAGCAAAGATATTCCGGTATGAGAAGAACAATCTCTAGAAAATATGCCATATACCATTTTTTGAAGGATTTGTTCCTGTCCTAAAATTTGCATAAGTTGACTCAGCCATTCAAACCTAATTTGTCTGAGCGAGCAAACAAACATTTTTCAGATATATATTTTAGAAAAATTTTCACTTCAGACTTTGTTAATTAATACATCCAATTTGTAATCCATTGAGAGAGTGGTAACATGCTAAGTTTACACAGAATTACATTAAATACTTTGCATGCAAAATTAGCAAACAGGTGTCCTGATGCAGATGTAATTGCATAATTTAGAACATATCTGCAATTAAACAATTACACAATTTTTTCTTATTTCCGTGCATAATAATTTGTTTTGTATCAAATGTCAGAAACACATTAGAAATAAAATGTTATGTCCAGACAGATGTGTGCAACAGTAGGAGAGGACTCTGCTTTCTGTACATACAACATTATTCTTTCTTTTAAAAATGTAGTCACTCACATCTTTATAAAGAAAATGACAGAGCTTCAGGCAGTTCACACTTTACAAGCTGTGGAGTGTGCTTGGGACTACTCTGTGAGATGGAAAGTGATAGCAAACACCAGTGGTAGGTGTGCCCAGGTAATTATCTGCTCTGTCTGCTGACCAAGCTTCAGGAAGAGGTGGGGAGACTGAGAAGAATAAAGGAGACTGAGAAGGTGATAAGTCAATGCAATTATGCTTCGGCCTCTCTGGTATGCACAAGCCAACACAGCATGGCCACTACTTAGGCATGTCCAGTATTTGATCTGCATCACGATAAAGGTAGCAACGTAAGGGACACACAAGAGTGTCAGCAAGCTATTGTATGGAGCTGGAAGAGTAGCCCCTCTCTGCTCACTCAATTTCCATTACTGTATAGGTGTGAGGCTCCTGGTATGGCAGACAAGGGATGTGAAAAGATGGAAGCAAGTTCTCCCACGGAGGTCAGATCAACCAGCTCCTCATAGCAAATGCTGCATCAAGATCAATGCCATGAAAAAACTGCAGTGAGTTGCAGCAATAGGTAAATTTCTTCTGAAAAGAATGGAGGCAGACCATATCTTCTTCACAGAGAAGTTTATTGCCTCTCCAGGGCTCAGATGAGGAATGTCACTAGCAAACCTATGAGCTTAGTACAGCCTTCATATTACCTACTCCTTCACTTTCATGTGGGTACCAACAGTGTCATAACAAGATGCTTGACGTCTATCAAAAGAGATATCAGGACTCTGGAAAGATGACTAAAGGATTCAGGAGCACAAATAATGTTTTCCTCAGTCTTTCCAGTAATGGGTCGAGAACGAAAAAAAACAGGCAGGCCCTGTTACACTGTATGCAAGGGCCGGGGGGGGGGGGGGGGGGGGGGGCGGGGAGGAGGCAGTGTGTGGATAAAACTGTACAACCCTTTCTGTTGTAGAGACGTTGCAGTAGAGTAGAGAGTCTCTAGGTGAGGATTAAGGAGATGGGAGATGGGCAGCAAAGCAGACATCACCATGGGTGTCAACTGCTAACCACCCACCCAGGACGATAGTGTGGATGAACTATTCTATAGGCAATCAGGAGAAATTTCTGGATCAGTTGCCCTTATGTGATATTTCAAATTTCCAGACATTAACTGGGAATAAAACTGGGAATATCACACTCCTCTCCCTGTCTCTTCTCCCTGTTAACCAAAGATAGGACATACGGGAATGGCACAAGGCTTCCTAGAGATGTGGTTGATGCCCCATGCCTATCAATGTTCAAGAGGTATTTGGACAATGCCCTCATTAATATGCTTTAACTTTTCATTAGCCCTGAAATGGTAACACAGTTGGAGTTGATGATCATGTCCTTTGCAACAAAACTATTTATTTTCATTTACTAATAGCAATATTAAAATATATGTGATATTTTCAAAGGTAAACCTGTTCTCTTATAATTCCTTCTAATACAAAATAAAACTTCTAATGCAGTTTCTCAGGTAAGTAGTCTGAAATACTGGCTGAAAGAAATACCTAACATATACACACAGACTAAGTTAATTGAATCTTAGAAGGCCAGCAGTAGGAAAAATAAAAGTAATAATAATATACATATATGACTCCTTAGAGTCACTTCAATGTCTTGAGATCATTGAAGAGATTAGGAATAAGAATTGCATTAGAGAAAAAAAAATACAGGAAAACTGTGCATAGATCAGAAAGTAGAATATGGAAAGGGGATGAGGAAAAGATGGAAAAGCAGACCAAAGAAAAAAACTGTACTGTCAAAATGAGCAACAGTCAAAAATAATTTATACAGTAATTAATAATCACCTATATATTTATTTTCTCCATAAAGATGACTTTTTTTTTTAATTATTATTTGCTTGCAAATTTACTGACATAATTAGCATTCTACTAAGCACAGCAGAATATTCTATTATGTGCACTGTATCTGTAAATAAAATTTGGTCTTTTCCTCCATACTTGATCTGGCTGGCAAGGCATTAATTTTCTTCATAGAAGCCTGTATGGTGCTATGTTTTTGTTTGTTTGTTTGTTTGTTTTTGTAACAAAGACAGTGTTGATAACACACCAGAGTCTTGGCTATTTCTGAGCAGTATGGGCAAAACGTCAAGGCTTTCTCTTTTTTCCACTGTGCCCCTGTAGTGGGTACGTTGAGGCATGCATAAGGATATCCATGGAATGCAAGGTGAGTGAAAGAACAAGATTAAGTAAAAGAAGCTTATAAAGCAACTTGCAACAGATCATCTTATTTGTTATATGGAATTATGGTCATTTGATAACTGTACTTCCATAGTTTAAAAGTACATAAAATCAGATACCTACTTCAAGTTTGGCTTGGTCTTTCCTATTAATTATGTTACCTAACTTGAAGAGGACTCACTACAGGCAAAACAGGAACTATGAAACTCCAATGTTAAATGTAATATTAAATACATGGAGTAGTAAGGCAAATGCATCAACTTCTGAGAAAAATGTAACTTCACCAGGCTTTAATTGCTCTTATACAGTAACAGTCAAATGCAGCTGCTGTAACATGAAAACAGAGAATTTGTATATCTTTCCTTATTTTTGAAAGGAAAAAAAAATCCAAGAGAAGACAGATGTACTGACTGTCTGAAGAAGCACACTTCAGTTTGATATCACTGCCTGCATGGGTAACAGAATCATAGAATTCTGTGATGGTGTGACAAAATTCTGTGTAACGCTAAGTGGCAAAGCTGGCTCGATCTCTAAATTGTTACATATACTTAATGAGACATACAAAATGTGACGGATGTGTCCCATCACCTTCCTAGGTAATGCTGTCTCATTAGCTCTCTAAATGACACAAATAAAACCAAATATATCCTTTTCTCTTTCATGGAAATCAATACGCTTTTGAAGGATACTGCTCGATTAATTTTCACATACAGAAAATATCTTGAGAGATATTGGACTCCTGTAATTCCTTTCACTTTACTGAGGTTGCCTGGTTTTGCTAACATTTGTGGTGGAGATTAACAACACTGTGTCTGCATTATTTTTATAGCACATAAACATAGTAATCATGGAAAAGATTTTTATTTTTCCTTTGTTCTTCTTTCAATACCTTTGAAACTTTACTAGCTCTAAAGATGTGACCTGGTCCCAACACTAATTATTTATTATTTGTTTATTTTTTAAAGTAGCAGGAGAAATTGCTCATTTGTGAACATCCAAATTAGCTGGAGACATGAAGAAAATATGAAGATATTCAAATCTGTTTGTGATAGGTGGTGGACATCTTTTTGTATTTAAACATCTTTCTCAAAGGAGTTTGCCTCCTTTGACAACTGTCTGGCTTAAATTTCTAGACGATTAATTATATTGTGCATTGTCACATTAAATCATGTTAATAAACCAAGGTATTGCATGATATTGTCAGAATAGAGCTTCTAGCACTTTTGCAAAATTTCACGTAAACAATGTTAAAGTGTGTGTTAATTCGTTAATCTTTCCTCATATACATATGCTGCATGTTCCATCACCTCAGAAATCTTCCTATATGTCACAGCCAATGCTCAGTTCATTTCTTAGGATTCTTTTATTGACTTTAACAATTAAATTGATATTCCTGAAGGCAAAAAATGAATAAAATAAAATAAAATAAATAAAATAAAATAATAAATAAAATAACAAAATAAAATAAAATATAAAAAAAATGCACTTGTTATTCATACTTGTTGACAATAGGTTCTCTACAGATTTCTCTGTGAAACTGTTTGTGAGAAAGAGAGCTGTAACTTTAGAGATACTTTGAACAGAAGCTGATGGAGTAAGAAATACTCGTTTTAAAAAAAAAAAATGTTGCTATCTTCACAGTGGCCTGCAAAAAGATAGAAAGCAGATGGGTCTGAAGAGAGCAGTGTGTGACAAAATTACCTTTATTCATATTTGTGACATAGACTTGTGCTTTCAAGAAATTCAATGTATCTTCAGTGGTCTAAAATGCTTAATTTATTTTTCTAGTTATTTTCTGTTGGTGTGCAAGTAATAATAATGACAACATTTTTAAAAGTATCTGTCATATTATCAATATACACGGGTGTCCTGGTTTCGGCTAGGATAGAGTTAATTTTCCTCCTAGTAGCCGGTATGGTGCTGTGTTTTAGATTTAGGATGAGAATAGTGTTGATAACGTGCTGATGTTTTAATTGTTGCAGAGCAGTGCTTACACTAAACCAAGGACTTTTCAGCTTCTCACTCTGTCCTGCCCAGTGTGCAGGCTGGGGGTGCAGCAGGAGCTGGGAGGGGACAGACCCAGGACAGCTGACCCAAACTGGCCAAAGGGGTATTCCATACCATATGGCATCATGCTGAACAATTAATATGGGGCAGCTGGCCAGCATCGGGGGACTGGCTGCTCGGGAATAGGCTGGTCATTCGTCAGCGGGTGGTGAGCAATTGCATTGTGCATCACTTATTTTGTACACCTTAATATTAGCATTATTATTATTATTATTATCATCCTTTCTTTTCTGTCCTAATGAACTGCCTTTATAACAATCCACAGGCTTCATTTTTTTTTTTCCTTATTCTCTCCCCCATCCCAGAAAGGGACGGGGGAAGGTGAGCAAACCGCTGTGTGGTGCATGGCTGCTGGCCGGGTTAAACCACAACAACAGGGTGAATAACAATTAGACAATGCATTTGCTTCCTATGCCCCTAAACACAGAGGCTCTTTTATGCTTCTACTCTAGTTAATGATTTTTAATTTTATTTTTTTTCCGGACACTAACATTCAGCTACCGTTTCCTTTTTCCCTTAGTCTGCTTTAAACACTCTCTAAGGATTTTCTTTTTTAATGCAAAATACATGTATACAGTGAGTTAATATTACAATCCATACCAAAATACTCTTCTATAGTGTCACAGGGCTCTGTGAGGCAACTGAAGATCTTAAAGTCTTAAAATCAATAGACATTTTAAAGAGGTTAAATAGCAATGGTAAAAGAAATATTTAGTTGAAGCCCTTTTTTAATTTTAGTACTGTATTACCCAAATATGTTAATTTAAGCCTATATTTTTTTCCTGATAGGCTACATCTTTTTTATGTAATTGTCATGTGGACCAACAGCAGCATTGCAAAACTGCATATTCTATTCCATTCAATCAGATATACAAAAGTGCATTCAGCATAACAGAGGTTACCCAACATCAATTTGCAAAGTTAACTCAAAGACTAAATGATCTGCAGCAATTGCTTTCCAGCTTATGATCAACCATACACTACCACCTTTAACTCTGACAAGCTAAGAAACTGCATTATGTGTGTTGTGCCTTGTGAGTGAGCAAGTGTGAGAAATGTTCAACAGGGCAACATGCTAAGGATATGTAGGCAGCATTTGGCCTTATACTGGCATATTTGTCCTTCATTAAAATGACTTGCAACACATCATGAATTCTAAACTGCAACTCTGCATTTTTTTTTTTAATTTTTTGTCAGAATACATGCAGTATTTTAACAATGAAGAATACAGAGAAGGGGAAAAGAGAACAAAAAAGGGTTAGTTCATCTTCATTTAAAGTACTTGAACTAGAAAGCAATGCACTAGCAATATAAATACCTCTATTACAAAAACAAAGATGAATATTAAGATAATCAGTAAGATCAATAAGATCAAGATAAACAATTCTTCAGACTTTACCTGTATAGGTTTAGACTTAATCCAAATGATTTCAGAACATCTAATTGAGCACATCCATTTCTCTGATGTTGTCTTAACACTGGGACAAATGGCAATTAATATTAAAAAAAAATACCCTGAAAGACTGAAACAGAGGTCAAATCACAGACTATTAGTAAAGTGGTTATTTTAATGATTACTTATGAATTAATCATATTTTCTGTGAGGAAGAAGATCATGTAACACCAGTGTCATGGCTTGATAAGCACAAAACGTGTTCCACACACAGTTTAATCTACAATCTGAGCTGTCATATCTACAACCTTAAATAGTCATCTGGAAATTACTTTATTGACAGCTCTGACTTAATGACCCATCATGATAAGACATCAAAATGGAAGAATCTTCTTTTAATTATTATTGAAGTTTTCCAAGTTAATTAAAAATATCCCCTACTTGAGATTCTCTCTATTGTGACATTCAGATAATGAGTTTACATCGCTCTAGATGAGCAATTCTATTTTCATTCTTCATTTACTTTATTAAAGAAGAGGAAATCTTTCCAGATATAACAAAGTTTAAAAAGTACTGGAAGTAGAAACAATATATGATTTAACCCATCTACAATAAACTGAATAAACTTAAAAATAGAATAAACTTTGTAAATACACATTTGCTTAAATATTTTGACAACTCATGAAATTTCAGATGAATGAATTTCAGATGAACCTTCTGTTCAGAAAGTACCATTTGTGAACTTTTCCATCCTTCTGAGTCAATATCAACAAAGCAACTAAAAATATCTTTAACTGTAACATAGTTATGATTGTTTTCTCTTACTGAAAGTATTGACAAAATGTGAAAATCAAATACTGACCTTTTGAGAATTTGAGCCTTTTTCTCTCTGATGAGTTTTTCATCTCTGAAATGTATGGATAAATCCCTAGCTTGCTTATGCCTAGCTCTAATTTTAATGTATTTTGCCTCTGTCTTGAAGGAAGATGTGAAACTGTCAGATATGAAACAAACATCACATCATTAAGCAGATGACTTGCTTGACCATTTTACGTTTCTGTTCTAATAACAGTGATTTAATTGCATTGAAATGTCCTTTCTATGCTTCGAAGATAATGCAATGCCATGAACACAACAGCATTTTCCAGCTGTCACTGCTTCCAGAATTAACAGTACTTGTAAGCTTTCCAGATCAGATACTTTGTGCTAGATATCACAATAAAGAGAATAGTTGTCTGTTCTTCAGTCTAGGTTAAAGTTTTCAAATCAATTACAGTCTGAATAGTATGGGTTTCCTGTTCAATGGATATCATGAAGTTGTGTCAGGGATTGGGTAGGAGGAAAAGGATTTTCACTGAGAGGATGATTGAGCACTGGAAGAGGCTCCTCAGGGAAGTGGTCACAGCACAAAACCTGATAGAGTTAAAAAGCATTTGGACAATGCTCTCAGTAATATGGCTTGATTTGGGGGTTGTCCTGTGTGGAGCCAGGAGTTGGAATTGATGATCCTTGTGGGTCTCTTCCAGTTCAGGGATATGCAGTCTTTGTCCAACTTTAACATAACATGTGCTCAGGATCTCATCTAGTCCTGTGTAGATTTGAGCAAGCAAAACAGTTCTTCACTCACTAGAATTTCCAGTTAAATCATATAAACATGCACATGGATTGAACAGAAGAAATGTAGTAAGAGAAAAGGAAAACAAAGAACAAAAGATATAAACATTGACTGTAGAAGGTTGTAATTATTCCCCACCCAAAATACACTAACTCACTAACTTGAAGATTTGAAGGTAAGACTTTTCTTTTTTTTAATGAAAACTAAGATTTATATTCAGTAGAAAATGCAATATGTGGAAATTGTAAAAATTCAAAAATTACATGTAAGAGCTGTTGTCTGAAATGAATTCATGACAACTTTTTCCAGAAAAAGAAAAAACAAAAAGTGTCTCTAAATTGATAAATTGATATTTTACCTTAAAAAACAAACAAACTAACTAATAATAAACAAACAAACAAACAAACAAACAAAATATTAGAAAATTTGGATCCTATTTTCTTAGAGCATCATGTTTGGAGAAGCTTGGATTTATATTTGAACAATTTGCAGGAGAAAAATACACCATAGAAATGAATTACATTTTTGTGAGATTCCACAACAAATAAGATAAATATGGACAGTTTTTTTTCAACAACCAAGAGGGCAGGGCTAACAAACAGTTCAGCACAAGGAGTCCATCTGGTGTATTGCAGTTACAGCTACAAAACTGTATTGTCATAGGAAGTATTTACACCTTACATGATCAAAGCTTAAGTGGAGAAAGAAACAGAATGGTACTGAAGTAAACACTTCATATCAGAAATAAAAGAATGCATCCAAGTACACAACAACAGAACAAAATACCCCAAGGAAAGACTGAACTAAGGATCCTCCCTTGAAAGAGAGGGAAAACTTTCTGAGCATTAGGAAGACTACAGATCCTTGTATGATGCCTCAGTTGTACTTCTATTTTTAATAAAAGCAAAAGACCCTAAAACAGGCATAAGTGAAAAACAGTCTGTTCTTCAGACAAACAGACTGTTTGTAACAAAGCAATGGGGATGTAGCTAATGCCAAGCCAGCGGGCAAAAAGCACAAGTACAAATATGTCAGGAATCTTGGGTTAAGTGAAGTCATGAAAATCCAGTAAGTGTTGAAAAAAAGGTAATGTGGGCTGAGGTCCAAAAGCTCTTGGGGAGCCCTGTTCCAATAGTCCTCGTTGGTTTAATAAGTTTTAAGTTCCTACAAATTCAAGAGGAGAGAATGAGGGTGCCAGCAAATTCCAGCCTCAACATCGTAAGAGGAACCAATTTTCCTTCAGTAAGAGCAGAATGGGAGGAGAAGGGACTCAAGACATAATCTGCATGAGAAGATTTTCTCATGGTTCTGCAAGTGATTTTGTTTCAGCAGAACATTTTCCATCTCTTTTGTTTCATTTTTCACTTTCATAGGCAGTTGGATAGTGCAAGTTAAACAATTTTCTTGACATGAAGTAACAATAAATTAAGTTATAAAAGTAAAAGCATTTTTTTTTCTCTGTGCAAGAAAACGGGTTTTCCTCTACCATCAAGGAAATGAAAGAGATAAAAATCCAAAGCAGTTCTTCAGGTAAATAATTAAACCAAGTATAACCAAATTCCTTCTCTTAGTCTTATAAAATCTAAAACTTATTTAGACTTTGAAACCTATAACTCAGCCAAAAAATTATTCTGTCTGACCGCTAAGAAAATATATTCAAGTTCATTTTTCCTAAGCATAAAAGTTGTGGTTGAAGTAAAATTTCTCTTCTCCAAAATATAAAAATGGTCTCATGTATTCTTGAGCAAATAAACAATTTTCAAAATGTCATCTCTAGTATATCTTTACCATCTTGTAAAGGAAGCTCACACTGCAGTACTGTCTTGTCTGATCCAGCATCTATTTTCCATTAAAATGTTCACTACACTAAGCAGGAGGCCTGACTGTCTTCTCCCTCCAACAGGTACTTTCTGGAACTGTTTAAATTTTTTTTATTATTTTTTTTCCTTGCTACCGTTTCTGGTGATGTAAGGTTTAGCAACTTCCTAGGTCTGCTAAACAATAGAATCATAAAATCATAAAACATAGAATCATAGAATTGTTTGGATTGGAAGGGACCTTAAAAATCATCTAATTCCAATCCCCTTACCGTAGGCAGGGACTCTTCCCACTACGACATGTTGCTGAAAACCTCACTCAACCTGGCCTTAAACATGTCCAGGGATGGGGCAGCTACAACTTCTCTGGATAACCTGTTCCAGTGTCTCACCACCCTCACCGTAAAAAATTTGTTCCTTATATCTAATCAGAATCTACCCTTTTTAAGCTTAAAGCCATTATTCCTTGTCCTATCTCTTCATTCATTGACAAAGAATCCCTCTCCTACTTTTTTGTAGGCCCCCTTTAGGTACTGGAAGGCCGCTATAAGATCTCTCAGGAGCTTTCTATTCTCCAGGCTGAACAATCCCAACTTGCTCAGCCTTCCTCACCTCGTAGGAGAGGTGTTCCAGAATGATCATCTTCATGGCCCTTCTCTGAACTCATTCTAATAAAATGAAGTCAGTGAAGTAAATGAGACAATGAAGTATTAACTGATGATGGACATCATGAGCTAGGACAACAACAACAACCAATAAAACAAAACAAAACAACCCCCCCACACACACATACAAGCCATAGATAAAATCGTATTCATTTATCTCATGCAAGAGAATAGCAAAATAATTTTGTACAAAAGACCAACAAGCTTTGGTCCATACAGGTTCGGTCTGTTGACTTTTAATAATGGTCTGGATAGAATTCATTAAAAAATATCCTCTGATTTCCTGCTGTGAATATACAAATTTAGCTGTAATGTTTATCCAATTTAAACCAGAACATCCACTTTTTACACTGATTTGAGAACTAGAGATTAAAAAAAAAAGGGGGGGGGGGCGGGGAGGGGGGAGAGAAAAAAATAAATATTCTTCTATATTGTGAAATTACACATATATATACATATACATATACATATATATAAAAGGGACTCACAGTGGGAAAAGAAGTGGTTTCTTATATGATGATGATCCTTCATAAGAGGTGATAAACAGCACAACATTTCCAATAAATAGAGCAGAAAGTCCTGCCACTGGAGAAAGGCAGTTCACTGAAATATCTTGATGTGTGGATGCTGAGAATATTTTGAATAAATATGAGGAGAGAATTATTTCCATGTTTACAGGAAATCCATAAACACAGGCTCATTACAAACTATTGCCTGGGTAAATGAATCATCATGAATCAAGTAAGCATGCCGAAAATGATCACAAAGTTCATGAGATCGTAGAAAACAATTGTAAAGTTTAAAAATAAGAACTAAAAGCCTTTGTCTTCTCATGTGAAACCTAAAAATGCCTATTACTCACTAAGCAACAATTTATTTATATTGGCAGTGAAAATGAGAGGTTCTACAAACCATATGCCTGGGCTCTGAATTCAATTCAGAAAACATTTTGCATTTATCCACTAGACTACTGGAAAACAAAAAGGATGAATGGCACCAAAAGCAAATGGTTTAAGAACACTTTTTTTTTTTTCATGTTCAACTTCCTTGCCAAAGACCAAGCATAGTTTGAGGGTACATTAGCAAGAGGTTGGGGGACTGGGGGTGGGAAAGGTGCTTAAGTTGCAAAGTTTGCTCTTGCTCTCCTTACTCAGCATCTGTGGCTATTGCTTTTTGTAGCTGTCTTAGTGAGACAAGAAAATTGCCAGGAAATATTTCTAATGGGCTGGAATTTAAACAGAGACCAGCAGCATTCAACGAAGATGTAATAAACTGCGTGTGTGTGTGTGTGTGTGTGTGTTATATTGGTTTGTTTGCTTTGTTTTTAAGAAACATTCAGTAGTCTCTTTTGGCAGTTCAGCAGTTGGTTTTTGTTGTCGTCGTTATTTTTTTGTTTTGTTTTGTTTAGTTTTCCATTGCAGAGTAAGAACTGATTGTAGTGTTACTCTAGTGACTTGGGCACAAAGCCAGCCTTAAGCAATAAATATTGTTTTAGGAAAAGAAAGAAAAAAACAGGTTGTTCATTCATTCATGAGAGACACAAAGATCAAAAAGTAGAATAAAATTGTCTTTTCCTCAGGCATTAGGATGTTGCAAATAGTGTCTAAAATTTAAATGTAGTATACAGTTTCATTAAATACTTTGATTGTAAGTGGAAGAAACAAGACCAGATGGAACAACAAATACTTTGCTTTCCTCTGTACCTGTATTCTGTAGGTTTCAATCTGCATAATCCTACAAACAAAACAGATTATTACAGAGTCTTACAGCTTGCTGGTTTTGACCTGTACTGGGAGAAATGTTTGAGGAATAAAAGTTCACTAGAATCATATCATCTTTATAACCAGATGAACTTGATTAAGTCAGTAAAACAGTCATAGTAACTAGTATGGTCATTCTAGTATGTGTGAAGAGTTTTAACACTGTTTCTGTAGGGAACAAGTGTTTACATTGACTGAATTCTATGAGAAGTTCTCTATTTACAGTCATTGCTATGAAAACTCACCAAATAAAGCCAATGTTTTGAAGAAGCTGATATGCAAAGAAAAAAAAATCACAACCAGATATTAAGAATAGTGCATATACACAAAGAAAAGTTTCACCTTAATCAAAACTTCACTGAACCTTAATCTGCTCTACCCTCTGAAGAGACTTAAATGAAACCAACAACAAAATACAGAAAATACAGTCAGCTGCAGAAGTACAAATAGCACACAAACACTTGCATAAGGAAGATTTTTTTTCTCTTTTAAATCTTCTAGTTTTGAAAAAGGAAATTTCAAGGAGAACAGATTTTCAGTGAAGAAAAAAACATAACGTTTTACTTCTGCAGTTTTGAGATTATTACAGTGCAGACAGAAAATTTTAAAAAGATTTCCTCTTGAATATTTGTAATAAGTCCAAAGAGAGAGACTAAGTAGAAATACTCTATTTGTGTCCAGTGCTGTTACAAATTAATGTACTTACTAGTTGTTCTATATCCCAAAGCATGGATCACTAGAATTAAAACAATAATGGATCCCTGAAAAAAAGCAGCCACAGATACCAGATTAACCCAGCCTAAGGAATGAAGGGGAAAAAATGAAGCTTTAGAAAGCCAACATTAATGGTCCAAGCCTGGAATAAACTTATAGTTAGGTTCATTCACTGAAAGACTACCATGTCTAGTATACCTTAATAGTTTCTAACACTAAATTTCAAGGCCCAGTGTACAGTCAGAGCAAGAACTGCAAGATCAACGAGGGAAGGGAAGGGAAGGGAAGGGAAGGGAAGGGAAGGGAAGGGAAGGGAAGGGAAGGGAAGGGAAGGGAAGGGAAGGGAAGGGAAGGGAAGGGAAGGGAAGGGAAGGGAAGGGAAGGGAAGGGAAGGGAAGGGAAGGGAAGGGAAGGGAAGGGAAGGGAAGGGAAGGGAAGGGAAGGGAAGGGAAGGGAAGGGAAGGGAAGGGAAGGGAAGGGAAGGGAAGGGAAGGGAAGGGAAGGGAAGGGAAGGGAAGGGAAGGGAAGGGAAGGGAAGGGAAGGGAAGGGAAGGGAAGGGAAGGGAAGGGAAGGGAAGGGAAGGGAAGGGAAGGGAAGGGAAGGGAAGGGAAGGGAAGGGAAGGGAAGGGAAGGGAAGGGAAGGGAAGGGAAATTTAGATTTGCATCTCAAAACATCAGAACAGTACTTAATAGCACCGATTCCCCTGAATGGGAGATGATTGTTTGAAAGACCAGGAAATAGTATAGCTCTCTTACAGCCAGGGACTGGTTTTCACAGTGAGCAACTCCAACTCAAGAGCAAAGTGTAGAAGAGAAACTGTTATCACAGTAAACTATGCCAGTCTCCAAAAATCAAATTCAAGATGCCTGCCTTCTGTAGACTAGCAATTCATAGGAGAGTCACTGTTTCACTTTTGAACATTACTCAGATTTTCTTTGTCAACCATTTCTTTTTCTCATCTTCAGTAAAAGAAATACTCCGGGCATAAATTAATAAATAAATAAAATTAAAAATTGAAAAAAGCAACATGAAGATTCTGTACTGTTGTCTTTCATTTTATTGTACACAGAGGTTCATTATAGACGTCTTTGAATTGTTCAATTATTTGTAGTTTAATAAAGAGCACAAGTTCAGTGACCCATCCACAGGATTCTACATGAATAACTGATGAAGTAATGTTCAAGCACAGAACTTGCTTTATATGGAAACATACAGTAACTTCATACAAGCGAACATACATTATAGAAAAGAATAGAAGAATATAATGGCAATTTTCAAGAAGTAGATTATCATTGGGGACCTTTCATTTTATGTATTTTAGTAAATGTGCAGAATTTTACATGTTACTCTCAGTAGGTTTCAGACTCCACAAATTCTGACCATGTGAGGAGCATTAGTTGCACACCACTGCGTGTACCAAAGTTAGTGACCAGCTGACCACACTCAAATGTGTGAGGTGAAAAATGTGGTTTCTAGATAAAGAAACTGTATTTCAGTTAAACCACACACACACATGTATATACATATATATATATATATATCACAGCAGAAAATAAAATAGCAAAATTTCTGCTGTGATATCTAGCCAGAGTTCATCTCAGAAGCAAGTGCCATAGCTGGTATACCATCTAAAGGCTTCATTTACAAGCATGCAGAAATATTTTTTGTATTCATTTATAAACAAGTATTTCTCATACAGAGCTCCAAATTGATTAGTTTTTTTCAAATACAAAGTAATAACAACCACCTCATTTTGCTCAGCTGGAGACTGTCAACTAGCAACAGGTACACATATAGAACAATGATATATCCCTTTCATTATAAGCAGAACTTGTAAAGCAATCTATACACAAAACACCAAGTACATGAGAGAGAGGAACTGCAATATCTAACAGCAGTTTGACATCAGGATGGTCTCAAAAATCTGAGCAACAGGATAAAACATATTTGGCTTTATGTAAACTTCCGATGTTGATAAATATGACATGGTGTCCTTTCTTCCAGTATCAGATTCCTTTCTTCCAGTACTAGATAGTGCTGACACAAGGCTATTTGTTAGACAGTTGGTCACTTTAACTTGTCATTATGTAACTTAGGATATAACAATGTAATATTGCATAACGAATGTTTAATTCTGTTTCTTTTATGACTGTGCAATTTACATTTCTAATGCTGTAAGGACATGGCATTAAAAGAAAAAAAAAAGGTACATAAGATACATACACAAACAATATTAACTATCCTGTAAAAACACAAAAGACTATTCTCTAACTTTATATCACTACTATATGGTTCATTATATTATACAGTCATAGAATGTTTTGAACGTCAAAGATCATCTAGTTTCAACCCCTCTGCCCCAAGTGGCAGGGACACCTCCCACTAAATCAGGTAGCTCAAAGACCCATTCAACCTGGCCTTGAATACTTCCAGGGATGGGGCAGCCATAACTTTTCTAGGCAATCTTTTTCCAGTGCCTCACCACCCTCTAAATAAATATTTTTTTCCGAATATCTAACCTAAATCTACCATCCTTTAGTTTAAAATTGTTACTCATTGCCCTATCGATACACTCCCTGATAAAGAATTCCTCTCTTGCTTTCTTGTAGCCCCCCTTTCAGTACCGGAAGGCCACTGTAACATCTCCCTAGTCTTCTCTAGACTGAACAACCCCAGCTCCTAAGCCTCTCTTCATAGGAGAGGTGCTCCAGCCCTCTGATCATCTTTGTGGCCCTTATTCTGGACTCACTCCAACAAGTCCATGTTCTTCTAATGCTGGGGGTCCAAGAGCTGAATGCAGTACTCCTGGTGGGTTCTCACAAGAGCAGAGGGGGAGAATCACTTCCCTCAACATGCTGGCCATGTTTCTTTTGGTACCACCCAGGATGTGGTTGGCTTTCTGGGCTGCAAGCCCACACTCTGGCTCATGTTGAGTTTTTCATAAACCAACACCCCCAAGTCCTTCTGCTCAGGGTTGCTCTCAATCCATTCTCTGCCCAGCCTGTGTGTGTGTGTTTGGGCTTGCCCTGGCCCAGCTGCAGGGCCTCGCATGTGGCCTTGTTGAACTTCATGAAGTTCACCTCAGCCTACTTCTCAAGCCTGTCAAGATCCCTTTGGATAGCATCCCTTCCCTCCAGATTGTACCACATAGCCTGGTGTCATCTTCCACAACAACTCATCTTATGGGTACTACTACAGAAGGTCCCAAGGTAGACAAGAGCCTTTAAAGAAGACAGTGTTAGCCCTTTGCTCCCTTAATTATTTGGTTTGTACAGGGTCATGTTTATTTCTGCTACAACAAGCTGAAAAACAACAAATATCTTGCTTTACCCAAAATCACTAGGCAACCATAACCACCCTCCTTTTATATATATATATATATATATATGTATGTATACTTATTTATTTATTTATTTTCCTATGGGTTGTTTATTTATGTTAAATACATCTGGCATCATCATACTTAAAGATTACTCTTAGACATTATTTACAGGGCAGAGGGTAAAAACATGAATATTGCCTATTGTGAATGTCTGCTGTTGAAGAGCTCCAAATACAATTCTTCTACTGTGTATGAGAATTTCTATGTCTATACAAAAATCTGCCCAAACTAGCCGTAGGGGAAGTTTTGAATGGGTTTGTGTATTTTAAAGTAAATATCACTGTTTGAGCTCAGCTTCAGCAAATATGACCATTTCATTTTATGACAAAAACTAACAGAACTTATATTTGTCTGTGATGGAGGCAAACATGACAAAAAGAAAGATTGGGAGGTTCTGTCTGCAATGGGAAATGGAAGGTTAAACAAAGAAGGAAATATTCATTACAGACCTATTATCAAAAAGACTTTAAAAGAAATAAATCTTTGATGCTGCTCAGACAATATTAATGTTCATAAATACATGCATTAACCATCTGCTTTAAGAAAATTTCTACTACATGTCAAACTCTGCCCTAAAATATCTTATGAAATCTTAACTGGAGTCATGAGAACCAGGTTTAAATGTTATTAAGACATCATTAAAGTTAAAAATATCTACCCTGCTTGTCACTTTACCATTTTTTCATAATACTTATAATAAATAATCATTGGTTTCCAAAAGCAGATTTTGGTAGTTTAGGGATTTCGGGTTCAGATGAATGATTCTATCTTGACTGCACATTGCGAGGCTCTTAAATCTGTATTTTCAGCCTGTTTGTATAATCTAACTTAATTTGAATTCCCAGTTCAAATTTTCCCACTTTTTTTAAACATCTACTGTGGTTTTCCAAGGCAGTTTATTTTCCCCACAAACCCTTACTACATTTTTATAATGTCTCAGTTGTGATTGAGAGTCAGTAAACTCCCTCAATTCATTATTAAGTTTTAAAATGAATTTGAAGCTCTGTGCAATTCCTTTTTTCATGTTCATTTCCACTAGATGCTCAATATACTTCTAATTAATAAATGTTTCTGACAACACTGATAAAAAGAAGCAGGAAAAAAATAATTAAAAATGCTTATTAAAAAAGAATCAGAAATACTAAAACAAGGTTGAACAGTATTTTAACAAGCTTCTGAGACTGTTCATTAGAGATGTTAGTTTTATTGTCCCATCCATTTAAAATTTTCTAGGAAAATTTTATATGAATGTATTTATGCAAAGGTTCAGCTAAGTGTTTAGGTTATTGGCTACCAAAAGAATGAGGCCAAAATTGATCATATAATGTAATTCATTTAGACGAAGGATGTGGAGGAATTCCCTGACAGAAGGGACAGAAAGAAAGATGTTTTTCCTGAGGGGGGGGGGGGAAGATATGTGGGTGAATAACACATTTTTGTGGACAACATATTGTTTTGTTACAAGGACAAGCTTCATTAATGTCACTGCTGATTTAGATTTAAGAAGTAAAAGCAAAAGCCATGAAGCAGTAAAATTTTTGAATTCTAACAAATTTGAATAGCATTGTGAAAATTGGAGTGGTAACTGACTTATAATAAAAATGGTGAAATCTAATGAAATGGGAACTGTGGTCCCACCACTCATCCCAACTGCTCAGTGTCAGACTAACACTCTACCATAAACACATGGAGATTCTAATCTAATTTTCATCCAGAATTGATTTAGAGTATTACAAGTACCTTTAGACTCTGCCACTGTATGAGCTTCTGATAACTTTGACACTTTGGCAAGGAAAAGAGAATCTAGAGTGCTTTTACACTTCTGATTTTGTCTCCATTTTGAAAGAATACTCAGTTCTGCCACTTACCATGTATGGAAAATCTTGGGGTCGGTAGGTAGTGAAAAAGTGAGAAAGGTGGCATTAAGGGTCTAGGAAAAAAAAAAGAAAAAAAAAAAGAAAAAAAACAGAACTAGTAAAGGTTTAAAACTCCATTAATTTTAATCAAGCTGACAGGAAGTCTGTGCTTTTGCTGTATAACTACAGCTTTGAAACAGCCTCATGGCTTACCTGACAGAGCAGTCTGTGAGTCCCATTGACCTGGCAAATCACAGAATCACAGAATCGAAGGGGCTGGAAGGGACCTCAAAAGATCATCGGGTCCAATCCCCCTGCCAAAGCATGTTCCTTAGAGCAGGCTGCCCAGGTAGGCGTCCAGACGGGCCTTGAATATCTCCAGAGAAGGAGACTCCACAGCCTCCCTGGGCAGCCTGTTCCAGTGCTCTGTCACCCTCACTGTGAAGAAGTTCTTTCTCGTGCTGGTGCGGAACTTCCAAAATCTGGCCAAATCCCTCTGTCTCCCACACCTCAGGTATTTATACACATTGATGAGATCCCCTCTCGGTCTTCTTTTCTCCAGGCTGAACAGACCCAGGTCTCTCAGCCTTTCCCCACCATAGGGAAGATGCTCCAGGCCCCGTACCATCTTTGTGGCCCTCCACTGGACTCTTTCCAGGAGATCCCTGTCTTTTTTGTACCGGGGAGCCCAGAACTGGACACAGAATTCCAGGTGAGGCCTGACCAGGGCAGAGTAGAGGGGGAGGATCACCTCCCTTGACCACGCTCCTTTAAATGCATGCCAGGATCCCATTGGCCCTCTTGGCCACCAGGGCACACTGCTGGCTAATGGCCAACCTGTCGTCCACCAAGACCCCCAGGTCCTCCTACTCAGAGCTCCTCTCCAGCAGGTCTCCCCCAGCCTGTACTGATACGTCCGGTTGTTCCTTCCCAGGTGCAGGACTCTACACTTGCTCTTATTAAACCTCATTTGGTTTCTTCCTGCCCATCTCTCCAGCCGGTCCAGGTCTCGCAGAATGGCAGCACAGCCTTCTGGCGTGTCAGCCACTCCTCCCAGCTTTGTGTCATCGGTGTACTTGCTGAGGGCAGACACTATTCCCTCATCAAGGTTGTCAATGAAGATGTTGAACAAGACCGGACCCAGCACCGACCCCTGGGGAACGCCGCTAGTCACAGGTCTCCAGCTGGACTCTGCGCCGCTGATCACCACCCTCTGAGCTCAGCCAGTCAGCCAGTTCTTAACCCACCTAACTGTCCACTCCTCTATCCCACACTGTCTCAGCTTTGCTATCAGGATGTCGTAGGAGACAGTATCGAAAGCCTTGCTAAAGTCAAGGTAGATGACATCCACTGCTCTCCCCCCATCTACCCAGCTGGTGATGCCATCATAGAAGGCAACGAGGTTGGTTGAGCATGACTTCCCCTTGGTGAATCCATGCTGACTACTCCTCATAACATTCTTCTCTTCCAATTGCTTGGAGATGACATGGAGAACAAGCTGTTCCAACACCTTTCCAGGGACAGAGGTGAAACTGACTGGCCTGTAGTTGCCCGGATCCTCCTTGCCCTTCTTGAAGACTGGAGTGACATTGGCTATCCATGGCAAAATCATGAGACTAAAGCGGAAAAAAATCAAAACAAGTAAAAATGCTCAGGTTTGGATCTGAAATACAGCTGAATTTCCTGTGCAAATTCTGGGAAACAGCGAGGACACTGAAAGGAAACACTGCTCCCAGGTCCTTGTAATACTTCTACATATCTGCTACTTCCTGAACATTATAAGAATAAAATGTACACTTTTAGAAAACTCCCTTGCAAAGATTATTTGTGTTCTTTACATTAATTGATGGTTACTTTCTGAAAAATGAACGAACAAAAACTACAACTACTGAACAGTCTATAAATGGTAGATATTCATACCAAAGCCTCAAATTTAGGGCTCAAATTTAGGGCTTCATCAGCAATGATGGAAATGTTCTTGACTGTTAATTTTTGCAGTGATCATTCAGTATTTCAGTACCAGATCTCACCGACCTTCAAGAAATAACTAAATAAATAGGAATTAATTTGCAAGTAGTAAAAGACTAACTTATGATTGTAATGAAACTCGCTTACTTTGAAGTTCTATTACAGTGAGGTTTCATTTGTCACGTAGTTATTTCAAGTATCGTCAAATTTTCTCTCAGAGTATTATTGCTTTTTACTTCTTTTAACTGGATTTGAGTAAGTCCCAGATCCTTGAAGCAGTTTACCAACAAGATATTTAAAACTCTGTATATCTCTTATAAAAGCTCTAAAACATCTCTTCAGGTCTTATAAAATTAGCCAATGCACCTGTTCATAACAGAAGTATTCTTTCCTACACCCTCAGCCTGTGAGACCTCAGAGAAAGAAGAGCAGAGGCAGCTCCATAGCCTTGTCGGATCTAGTGAAAATAAGTTTTGCACACAACACATGTATGAGGAAGAGAAAAGCATCAATGAACGGGGGCTGCCTTCTACCAAATAATTAAATCTGCTTCTCATATGTCTACAAGGGTCAGGTCCCTATCAAGGAAATAATACACCTATAAGCACAAAAGCATTTCTCTGACATGACTTTCTTTTAGAAGAATTGTTTGTCACTACATTTTGTCAGAGAAATAGAATAAGAAAGAAAAACAAAACAAAAACACAACAAAAATAAACAAAATTTATTTCCTCTAACAACTCCTGTATATTAAGTTTGCTAAACTTCAGCTAGTTCTCCAAACAGCCTTAAGTGAATCCTTGTCTTCTCTCTTGAGCAAAGAATTTAAGCAGATGCTGGTCTTCAAATCAATCTTGTGAACAGATAAGAAACCCTTGTAGAATCAAGTAGGTACATTAATGAAGAAAGACCTTGCAGTAGCACAGATTTCACGGGTGCACACTTGTTCCTGATAAGTAATTACTTTAGAAATGTTACAAAATCCCTGTAACTACTAACACAGTGTCTATCTTCACTTATAATTAGACCTCTAGCAAAGAAACTAAACTCGCAAATACATCTCCCAGTCTTGGTTTACCTGTCTCTGTCACTTCTAATCTCTGATAATTAGTTACTTTGTTTCTTAGTTGTTACTATTAAAAAGTAGTTGTTCTGAGAAAATATTCTTACCCGGGAAAGGTATGTTGAGGGGAAAAAAGAACAAAAATGCTACTTTTAATATTTTATCACAGAGATACTCTCAAGAAACATAAACTATGAACATGAATCTAACAATAGTTTTTACTGTCTTGCTGATTCGGTTCTACACATTCCTATAAACATATAAAATACATTCTATGTATAAAATACATTCATACAAACATATCAAAAGCATATAGAAGACATATCAAATAGGAGATGAAGACATTTCAATGGCAAATGAATCATAAGTACAAATGATTAAGGAAAAGATGAAAAAATATTTTCCCCTTTCCATGAATTTATTTGAATCTTCCCAGGAAAAAAATCATTGACTAAGTCTTTGAAAAAAAGATCTTAGGATAAATATGCTGTAATTTTATGGTGAAGTGGTGAAGACAGAATTATGACTATCTGGCACTAGGTATTATGAAATTTTGATTTTCTAACTAGATGTCTGCTTTTCTCCTTATGCCACAGAAGTTTGTTTACTACATGCCATTTTCTCAGGCACATAATTATTTTAACTTTAAATACAGTAGCAGTCATATATTATGAGGCATAAAAGCTACTTACAGATGTGACAGCTGTGGCATCATATTACATTTTTCTATATCACTTAAGTCTACTGTTATACAAGAAGGTACTTCACCTTTACTGCACATATAAATTATCTTCAAAATGGGTTATCTGTCTATAAATCTGAAACAAAAAAAAAAAATGCATGAAAATGTTGTGTGTAAGGCATGAGAATTTAATGAGTGCTAGGATATTTCTCAAAAATTTCCCAGTAAGGGAAAAAAAAAAAGTAATAAAATAATAAGAACAGAGGAAAAAAAAAAAAAGAGAGAGAATCAAAAGGAACTGAAAGAATCAAGGGCATAAAGCCTACTTTATGTCACAAGATCTATAAAACATTAAAAAAATCACCTGCTCATCCAGTTGACAAGCATGTGTTAGTGACACAAAATACACTCTATGGAGTTCCGTTAAATGTTGAGAAAAACATATGAAAATACTGTACAAATTTGACACTGATAAACATTTATATCAGTGAATAATTCTTCAGCAACTTAACACATGCCTTCTCCTTCTTGTTGTGTTAAAATGTATACATAGACATATGAAAAGTACACATAGGCAAGGGTTCTGACTTCTTTAAGCTTGTTCACAGAACAATAGTTTTCTTCAGTTGCTTTAAGAGTATTTTTAAACTAATCTGCAAGTTCCATATGCTCTAGACGAATTCATTAGGATGGAGAACCTTCTACATGTTCTTTTGCTGGCTTTTAGAAACACTTATAGTGGAAACAAAACAAAACAACACACAACAAGAACAACAAAACCCACAGATGTTTAAAAGAAACCTGTTTAAAAGCTTTAAACTGTTTGGAATTAAATTAGTTTACTGACCTAAAAACAGACTTTGTACTCTCAGCAGTGGTGGGTTAGCAGCATGAGGAATTCCAAGCGAGGTCAGAAAAAAATAAAAATAAAACCATTAAAAATATTGGCAAATTATCCTCAATGTACAGGGCTGCTGTGACTATTGAGAAAGTATTACATGGATGATGTATTTACACCAACCGTTAAAAACACAGCAGAGACATTTCATGTGACTGGTAAGGAGCAAAAAATGTCATTGTCAGAGAAGTATTAAAAAGGAGAAGAAAAAAAAGAGAGAAGGAGGGGAGAGGAGAGGGGAAGAACACTGAAAGGAACTGTAAGTGCTCACTCTGTTGTTTTGCCCAGAGACAGAATCATCCATCAGTTTTAACCTATATTTATTACAGATTATATTACAGTGAGGCCTCTGACTGGCATCAGTATGGGCTTTCTGACACTCAAACCCAAGACCAGGCTTACAGAGAGATAAAGAAGATGCCTTTTCTGCAAAAGCTAGTTTCCAAGGAAGCCATTTCACAAAATGAAGGCCTCATCATTTGTCAGCAATAAATTCCTATTGCTAAAATTTGAAGAACTGCTTAATCTAATAACAGGGTGCTTAAAGAGCTGGCTGACGTCATCGCGGGACCTCTCTCAATTATTTTTCAATGATCTTGGGAATCTGGAGAGGTCCCATTGGACTGGAAGCTGGCAAATGTTGTGCCAGTTTTCAAGAAGGGTAAGAAAGAAGACCCTAGCAATGACAGGCCTGTCAGTCTCACATCAGTGCCTGGTAAAATTATGGAGAGGATGATCCTTGAATTTATTGAAGTGCACCTGGGGGACAATGCAGTCATTGGTCCCAGCCAACATGGGTTCATGAGGGGTAGGTCCTGCCTAACAAATTTGATTTCCTTTTATGATAAGATCACCCATCTAGTCGATCAAGGGAAACCAGCTGATGTGATCTTTTTGGACTTCAGCAAAGCTTTTGACACGGTTTCCCATAGGATCCTACTAGACAAAATGTCCAGCATACAGCTAAAAAAAACATCATGCAATGGGTGAGCAATTGGCTGACGGGCAGGGCTCAAAGGCTTGTGGTAAATGGGGCCACATCTGGCTGGCAGATGGTCACTAGTGGGGTCCCTCAAGGCTCCGTTTTAGGGCCAGTCCTGTTCAATGTTTTTATAAATGATTTGGATGTAGGACTAGAAGGTGTTTTGAGCAAATTTGTCAACGACACCGAACTTGGAAGAGTTGTGGACTCAGATGAGGGTGGAAAGGCCTTGCAGAGAGATCTGGACAGATTGGAGAGCTGGGCGATCACCAACCACATGAAGTTTAACAAAAGCAAGTGCCGGGTTCTGCACCTGGGACGGGGCAACCCTGGCTATACCTACAGAGCGGGCAACGAGACGCTGGAGAGCAGCCCCGCAGAGAGGGATCTGGGGGTTGTGGTTGACAGCAAGTTGAATATGAGCCAGCAGTGTGCCCTGGCAGCCAGGAGGGCCAACCGTATCCTGGGATGCATCAAGCACAGTATTGCTAGCTGGTCGAGGGAAGTGATTGTCCCGCTCTACTCTGCGCTGATGTGGCCTCACCTCGAGTACTGTGTGCAGTTCTGGGCACCACAGTACAAAAAGGACATTAAACTGTTGGAGGACATTAAACTGTCCAGAGGAGGGTGACGAAGATGGTGAAGGGACTAGAGGGGAAGACATATGAGGAGTGGCTGAAGTCACTGAGCCTGTTCAGCCTGGAGAAGAGGAGGCTGAGGGGGGACCTCATCTCAGTCTACAACTTCCTCCCGAAGGGGAGTGGAGAGGCAGGTGACCTATTCTCCATTATCACCAGTGATAGGACCCGCAGGAACAATGTTAAGCTGAGGCAGGGGAAGTTTAGGCTAGACATCAGGAAGAGGTTCTTCACCAAGAGGGTGGTTGCACACTGGAACAGGCTCCCCAGTGAAGTAGTCACTGCACCGAGCCTGTCTGAATTTAAGAAGAGATTGGTCTGTGCGCTTAGTCACATGGTCTAAACTTTTGGGCAGACCTGTGCGGTGGCAGGAGTTGGACTTGATGATCCTTATGGGTCCCTTCCAACTCGGGATATTCTATGATTCTATGATTATCTAATTCTTCTTTTATCTTTGCAAAACTGGGAAGTTAAACAGGGAGGTATCAAAAACTTTCCTAAGAAAATAGGCCAAAGCTGCAGCTGCAGTACAAAATTGCATCATACAAATTTGAAGCATATATTCAGGTGTTTTTAAAAAGATTGTTCTAAAAGCTGGAGCACAGTGAACAGAATCAGTAACCTCCAAAGTTTACAGCTGTAACCTGAAATTTAAAGAGAGGCAAAACTGTGTGATTCTTTGTAGAATCTGACATATAAATCATACATTCATATCATGATTATCACAAGGGTATGCATTTGTGACAACCAGTTACATTCCCTGTTCTTTTGTTGTGGAGAAATATGCAGAATATTCATAAATTAGAACTTTCTCCTGATTTCTCATTGATAGTCTTCAATCGGGGTACCATTTCTCACTATGTAACTCCCAAAATTATGGTATAAGTGAAACTTCACAAAATCTTCTGTATCTTGTTTGCAAGCTTTTATACTTTATAATACATCATTGCACAAACTGGAAGCATTCTGCCAACATCTATTTCTTCATAACATGTCTAACAGTAGATTCATTTAGTTTCTCTATAAAGTATGAATCCTTTGAGTAACAAATAAACAAAAGAACTTAAAAGATTTAAGAGTTTGACAATTTAAGTTTTCTTATGAGGTAAGACATTCTTCTGTTTTTAATATATTCAGTTCTAGACACAGGACAAGCATATATGTGTTCTTTTCCTGTCATTCTTAAAATTTTCTTGGTAGGAGTTTCAATTTCTTTCAAAGATATTTAAGCTAAAGAAATAAAAGGTTTTAAAGTATGTTTGTAGACATCAGTATGCAGATTTAAGGCCAGTAAAGATCAAAAAATCTCTAATAAATCAAGAAAACAGAAGTAGGTCACTTTTGCTTGGTGCTCAGTAACACTTTGCAAGAGATACATTTATTTTCTTATTTTCATTATAAACCTCATTTTCCGAAGCCTATAAAAAAAATAATTAAAAATAGAAAAACAAACAAATAAACAACAGTAAATAAATAAATAAACAATCACTGTCACACCAAACAACAGCACAATAAACCAGTTCTCTTCCATGGAGTGGAAAGTAGATTTCACAGGTTGGTCCCTCCATGGAAAAGACAAAAACTTCCAAACACTAGAAGTACCAATATTAGTATTACCAGATGTACCGTGTTTGGCTGGGGCAGAGTTAGTTTTGTTTTGTTATGATAGCAACTCATATAGTGACTTGTTTTGGATTTGTGAGGAAAAGAGTGTTGATAGTATACTGATGTTTTAGTTACTACTGAACAACGATTACATAAAGTCAAGGCTTTCCCTGCTTCTCATAACCCACCAGTGAGTAGGCTGTGGGTGCGTAAGAAACTGGGGGATGCCACAGCTGGGACAGCTGATTCCAACTGATCAAAGAATATTTCATACCATACAACACTGTGTTATGCAGTAAAAGCTTGTGGAAAGGACAAGGAGGGGAAAACTTTCAGAGTTATAGTGTTTGTTTTCCCAAGTAACTGTTACATGTGATGAAACCCTGTTTTCCTTGAAATGGCTGAACATCTGCCTGACAATGGGAAGGAGTGAATGAATTCCTGTTTTGCTTTGCCTCCACTTGCAACTTTGCTTCACTTAACAAACTATACCTCAACCCACCAGTTTTCTCACTTTACTTTTCTGATCATCTTGAATCCCTTATTAGTCTTCATGGTACTTCACTGGAGTTTCTCTCGTATATCCATTTCTCTCTTGTACTGAAGAGCCCAGAACTGGACACAGTACTCCAGGTGTGGATTCACCAGTGCTGAGTAGAGAGAAAGAATCACATTTCTTGACATGCTGGCAATAATTTCTCTAATGTAGCCCAGGCTATGTTAATGGCTAACGAAGCTATTAGCCTTCTTTGCAGCAAGTGCACATTACTGGCTTGTGTTCACCAGGATCCCTAGGTTCTTTTCTGTAATGTTGCTTTCCAGATAGGTGGCCCCCAGAAAGTGCAGGTGCCTGGGGTTTGTTCGTCCCCAGATGCAGGATTTGGTACTTCTCTTTGTTGAACTGCATGTTCCTGTTACCTCATTTCTCTAGCTGTTGAGATCCCTCTGCACATAAGCACAACCATCTGGTATATCACCCACTCCCCCCAGTTTTGTGTCATTCACAAACTTGCTGGGAGTACACACTACATCATCAATCAACCAGACCTTTAATGAAGATCCATGCTGGCAATGCTTGTGTTTGTACTGTCATGTTTAGGGATTTTTTTTTTTATTTTTCCACAGAGAATCCAAGCCTTTGGAGCCTACTGGTCCACCCCATGAAAGATAATCAGTTTGTTGCCCTGTTCGTTGGTGTGCCAGTGCTTTTTATTTATCTGTTCATTTTTAACTACTTCTGGATATGTGCTTAGGGAAATAAGGTTTATAATGAAAATATATTTCCTAGTCTGACAATGACGGACATGTTCATTACTGAAATTTCAAACAATACTACATTAAAAGCATACTTGATTTTTAATAATGTTCTTAGCACATAAACTAAAAAGACATACAGTGTGAACTTAGCTGCTCCTTTGCCATTAAGCAGAAAGAAATGCTGTGGTTAAATGTAACAAGAGGAAAAATATTGGTAAGTCCTATGGTGGACAGTTAATAGTAGATTTTTATTTTATTTTGACAAATATATTAGAAATTATTTGAATGCAAAATGTGCCCAGGGGCCTTGGAATGACATTTCAGATTCATATCAGGATGTTTAAAAAGAGCATTTTAAAACATAGTTCTTAAAGACTTTCCTGGACAGTTTCCCCTCTGTTCCAGGAACATTACTGACATCAAGTCACGACATTCAATATACTTTCTTCAGTCAGCCAACCTCTTGATAAAACCATTTAACTCCAGAAAGACATGGATGGATGAAATAACAGCTCTAACAAGGGCCCCCACCTGTTCTCAGAAGCCAATTCATGAATTCAAGACCTCAAAGAGTCCTCTATATTTAAGAAGTCCATATTAGCTAGATGCTATTTACTTAACATTATTACCTAGCTAACAACTAAGATTTTAAATCTGAACCAGAGTCATAGTGAAAACAGAGAGCTTATTCAATGAGTTTTATAAAACTTAAATTTGGTACATAGTACTCACCTATGAAATCGTCCTCTTTTTTTTTTTTTTTTTTTTTTTTTTTTTTTGTTACAAGAGTAATCAGTGCTTCCTATTTCCTATACAGGACAAACTCAATGGAAGGAGAAAGAGAATTACTTTAAATTAAGACAGTCAAGAAATATAATTCACTTTTAAAGTTGTTTAGTGTTTGTCATTATATTTTTTAGTTACTTGATTGGAATTTTATAAAACAAATATTCAAGTAGTGTAGTGCTACTGAATTACACATGATAGAAATTTTAGCCAGACAGTAGGAAATTTCATTTTAATTACCTCTATTTATTGAACTTTCATGGCCAGAATTATAACAGAAGAAGCATTTCTGCTCCCGTGCTCATCAGCAGTTTTCTACAGAACTGTGAAGGAACTTAGAATATGAAATCTAACACTGGGGGACAACAGAAATGTACAATAACCATAGAGTCATTTGTACAGGACACATAATTTCCTCAGGGGATGACCAAAAACTGATGAGTGACATTGTCTGGAAATCGAAGACAATCATCACTTTCAGCAGCAAGATCAAAATGGATATTTTTCATGTTACCTTCCCTAAAATACATATATATGTAAATCTATAAATAAGATAAAATTAACATTTTGAACACAACACAGTTCATTTCAGAATTTCAGGGACTTCTCTCTCCAGCCTGAGAAAGAACAATGTGTGAGAAAACTATGGTTCATGTTACCTGATGTACCATTAGACAGTGCTTGAACGCTCATCAAAAAGTGTGTTTTAAGAACTGTTCATGACTAAAGAAAAGGACTTAATGTGGGCATCAGTAATTCCTAGCCTGCCACCATTAATTATGCTACTATAAGAAAATGTTACCATATCTATTCTTCAGTTTTCATTTTTTTAATTTATATAGTAACCATACTGTTTATTCGCAGTGGAATTTTGTAATGCTTATTTCATTTGTATTTGCAAATGGAAGCTGAATATACACTTCAACTTTTTAGAGCAGAGCTGGAAAAAAAAAAAAAGATTTAGTTTCAAAGTCAACAGACCCATGTATTGATTAATTATACAGGAAAATACTTCATTTATTTATAATTAATACATTTAAAGTTTCTTTATATAGAAACTCCAACATTAAATCCTACCAAAAAATAGAACAAAACAGTGGGTCTCATTCAGAATTTTTATATTTTGCATTTAGGTGTATAATATATGATCTTAAAATGGGACAACAAATTCCCCAGGATCAAAACCATTTTAGGAATGTGCTGGAGATTCAAATGTAAATCTATGGAGGTTTTTACTAATCATTAAGAAAGTAAACCTCTAGCAGCTAATCTTAATGCAATGAGAATAGTAGTGATTAAAAATTCTACTGGAAATTTCATCAGACTTTCTGATAGCAGAGGCTAGCAAATTTACCTATGTGGTGCCAACTTCCAGAGTAATCCTTCAGAGTAGTGAAGACTTCTTAAATGTTTTATTTCTAATAGTTCATTGTCCCACAGGCCACATCTTCTTTTCCCAGCACCAATTACACAGATGTGATTGTTAGTTCTAGAGATGTTAGTTCTAGGCCAGCACAGATAACAGTCGCAGGGTTCACTGTACCAACATAGCTTATAAGCCTCATCATCAGTAATCAGGTGAGCTAATTACATGCTATTTTACTCTTTTTCTAGCTCTCTCTTTTAGTAAGATCAAACAGGATATGGAAATAAAGAAAAATAAATCACTACCAAATACCTGCATATTAGACATCTATGAAATACTCAGTTGTATCTTGTTATCATGATGTTAAAATATTTGTTCTTGTAATACAATGATAGTATTTGAATAGCTCTGCTTTTGCCCTTTAGCACTTTCCATCATAAGCCACTGAAACAAACGTTGTTCAGGTATTTATTGTTCCTCAGAAAATTGAGTGAAAAACAGTTTTCAAGTCATACTTTCCTCAACTAAAACAAACCAAAAAAAAGCTAAAAAGTGCAAATATAACCTCATTAAATAAGACAGCAAATCTAAGTGGCATACAAGGCTATTAAGCAAACTAGATTGGTCCATAATAATAAGAAACATATTTCACATCTGTTGAACAGTTCAGAGCTTTTAAAAAGTAATAGGCATACTATGCTGGATAATAGTTGCTATTCTCCATCAGTATATCATTGTCAATGGGTGTGCTGTCTCAAAAGAAGCACTTATCTCATACACTTTATTGCTTGATAGCTTGCTGATTGCTTTTACAAAGCAATAAATTGATGGCCTGATTCAGCAGTGACATTAGGTTATGTTCATTTTCTGTGATTGATGCTTTGAATTAGAACTCTTACATTCCCTTCTGTTTGGAAATATGAAATTCCAAACAGACAGACCTGATGTCACAAATAAAATGACACAATTGATGTCATATGAGTAAGATTTATACATTTAAATATCTAACTAGCTTTCCTCTTTATTAAAGTTTCCATAATTTATTGTTGAAAGGCTTATATTTCAATTAAAAGGATCCAGCCAAATAAGGAAAGTAGGAAAAAAAAATAAAAGCTGAGAGTAGATTTTCCACTCTGTAAATTGCTGCAGTAATAGGAATGCATGAAAAGGTGAATAACAAGAACATATTAATTATTTATCTCTCAATTAAATAAACTGAATTATTTAAACGTTTTTTTCTGCATGTCTGAAGGTAAAAAGGAATTTCATTATTTTTCACTAGCTGAAAAACTCATCTATCAACCACAGTAGACGTTTTATTATACATCATTTTGAAATGATACATAAAGCAGCAAGGAAAAGTGTTTTTTTTTTTAAAAAAAAAAAGCTGAAAGAAGGAAGGGTGACTGCTAACTGCCTTTTATCATTTCTTAATGATAAATAAATTAAGTAGGAAGCAGTGTGTTAAAATAATGTTAAATATGGGACTAAAATTCCCCAAGAAAGCAAGAATTCCATCTGAGTTGTCTGATTTTATATCTAATGCACTCTCCTACCTCTTAAGGCTTGTCAGCTTTAACAAACAAAACCCAACTGATCAACCAACCAATCAACTAAACAAACAAACAAACAAACTAGCAAAACAACCTATTGCCCATCATGTCTGTTTGGAAGCAGTCAAAAAAAAAAAATGTCTTATGGGGAGAAATTCCAGAATGGCTATGTTATTACATATGAATCACCTAACTTTGTGACACATGCAGTTCCTTGGCACAATACATAAAATGCACTCCCTAACTACATCAACACAACAGGTGGAACAGGAGAAAGATGAAAGCTCTGTTTTGTCAAATCTGATGATACTTTAAATGGATATTTGATTTCTGTATTGAAACTGTTAGACAGATATGCAAAAATTATCAGCTTCAGCCTCAGTGGGATCTTTGAATCTGGCTGTGGCTTGGGTACGGTTGTAACACCTCAGTTTCCATATCCTTAAACCAAGTATGATATTAATTACTGATCTTCTTAATGCTGAAGCTATGTTTGTTCATTTACTACCTTTTATACTGGTCTTTTAAATTATAAAGGCACAACATATGTCATTTTTTATACTAAAAGGCAAAGCATGATGGGCATCTGCTCATAGACTGATATTCTTATCACAGAAAGGGCCATGAAATACAGTACCTTTCACTCTTAGGTAAAATATAATTTGTAGGCTACTGATTTTGGCATTCTGCTGAAAATGCAAAGGGTGAGAACTACAAATGATTTGTACTTTCCGCAATAACACTTTTGTTTTGTTTCATTTTGTGTTGCCCCATTCCAGTTTGTAAATCCTAATACAGATCAGTTATATTAAATATTTTTACCTTCTCAGTTACTCCTTCAAAAGTAATGGTTGAGGAAAACAAAATGAAGTAAACCATCTGCAAACAAAACACATATTTCATAGAATGGGCATTCTGTGCTTTTAAAGGTTTTCTTTGTCCTGCCAGAGCAACTTTAATGGGAAAAGAGAAAAAACGTAATAGTAGGAAAAAAAAATCTGCAGGTCTGTTCTGGATTCAGAAGTCATATTTAAAAATACAGTAAGGACAAATGCCTCAACCTGCTCACTCCAGGGTCTCTCAAAGTCAACTAGTCTATGAACGGGTGTTCAGCAAGCACTTACCCTCTCTGCAAGATCAAAAGCAGAGCTGATGGCAATCTAGAAGTATGATAACTTATTTCTGTTTTCAGACTGACAAGAGAGCATGATCACAAAGAAATTAATTCCAAGCTTTAATAACATAATTTGAAATACTAGTGCTAATTGTTATCTTCTGCGTCTCCTACAAAGAGGAGATGAGATAGTTGTGGTTGTTCAGCCTAAAGAAGAGAAGTCTCCAGGGAGACCTTATAGAGGCCTTCCAGTACCTAAAGGGGGCCTACAGAAAAGCTGGGGAGGGACTCATTATCAGGGAGAGCAGTGATAGGCCAAGGAGTAATGTTTAAACTAAAAGAGGTAGGTTTAGATCAGATGTAAGGAGGAAATTCTTTACTTTGAGGGTGGTGAGGCACTGGAACAGGTTGTCCAGAGAAGCTATGGATGTCCCTTCCCTGGAAATGTTCAAGGCCAGATTGGATAGAGCTTTCGCAACCTGATCTAGTGGAAGGTGTCCCTGCCCATGGCAGGAGGGCTGGAACTCTCTTTCAATCCAAGCTATTCTACGACTTCATGTTTCTAAGGATCCATAGTATTATTATGGCTTTACTAACCCCAGAAAGAGCATATATAAATATATGCATATGCCCAAATAATATAAGTACTCTGAGTTGTTTTTTTTTTGTTTGTTTGTTTTTGAGTTGTGCTTCTGCAAGTAGAAGAGGGAAGTCTGTCAAGATAGCATGAAGAAAAACAAGGAACAAAAGCTAATTCTTCCCTGCAATTATATTGAAGATACAGAATTATCTATCTTCATTTCCCAGTTCTGTGGAGATTTGGTGAAGCGTGTAAAATATGGAGTGTGGAAAATGCTCCATCTCCTCTGATCTTCCTTAAGTGAAAAACTGTAGCCTTTTAAAACTTGGCCAAATCAGAGGGATGCAGATATAATAACATAATTGATTAAGTGTATTAGCATCAGTAACAGTAGTGTTTATTTAAAAAAAAAAATCCGAGTAATAAAAAAAAAAAAAAAGAATGGTGTCAAGGGACAAGAAGAAGGAAAAGAAGGATGGTGTTTCCCTGAGAGCTAGAACAATTTTTTTGATATTCTTAATTATTCTATAACTAATTCTATTACAGAATCACTGAATTGTAGGGGTTGGAAGGGATCTCAAGAGATCATCGGGTCCAACCCCCCTGCCAAAGCAGGTTCCCTAGAGCAGGTTGTCCAGGTAGGCATCGAGATGGGTCTTAAATATCTCCAGAGAAGGAGACTCCACAACCTCCCTGGGCAGCCTGTTCCAGTGCTCCATTACCCTTACCGTGAAGTTCTTTCGCATGTTGGTGCGGAACTTTCTGTGATCCATTTTGTGGCCATTGCCCCTTGTCCTATCCCCACAAACCACTGAAAAGAGGTTGGCCAAATCCATCTGTCTCCCACACTTAAGATATTTGTAAACATTAATAAGATCCTCTCTCAGTCTTACCTTCTCAAGAAGAACAGACCCAGGTCTCTCAGCCTTTCCTCATAGGGAAGACACTCCAGGCCCCATATCATCTTTGTTGTCCTCCACTGGACTCTTTCCAGGAGATCTCTGTCTTTTTTATAGCGGGGAGCCCCCAGAACTGGACACGGTACTCCAGGTGAGGCCAGACCAGGGCAGAGTAGAGTGGGAGGATCACCTCCCTTGATCTGCGGGCCACATTCCTTTTAATGCACGCAAGAATAGGATGTCTCTGACTCGCTCCAGGAAGACGACACACCCCTCTGGAGAGATTATCCAGACAGCAAACAGGAGCCTCGGTGCCCCCGAGCAAGGAGTCCCCGATCACTAAGACTCTCTCACCTTTTTTTGTGGCACTGGTTTGGAGGCAGCGCCCCATCCGGCCCCACTCCCTATGCTTTGTACTTCCCTCAACCTTGACATGTTTCTTGGGGCCTGGGTTCTGACTGCTGTCCAGACCCTCACCCTTTTCCTGCCTGAGAGCCTTGAATCTATTACCCAGGCACACTGTGGGAGTTGATGGCACTGTGGGTGTCGGGGGCAGACGCCTCCTTGTGCTTTGAGCAGAGACAAGAGCCCAACCCCTTTCATCTCGTGGGCTGTCAAGCCCTCTGTCCTGCAGGTCAGCAGCTGGATTGGCTACTGCCCTTTGCAGGGACTTAGGAGGGGGCTTCTGGCCTTCAGTAGGGGTAGGTTGACACCTCCTATCTGTCTCCCTCAGAGACTCCCAGGAGCCCCTCAGGCTGTCAGTTTCTTGCTGCAGTCCAGCCATCTGCTCAAGCAGTTCCTTGAGCAGGGCACCCCTGCACACATGACAGCCTTGTCTTCCCTCAGGGCCCAGGGGGGCCTCCAGATTCCAGAACTCCCCAAAGTCTCCAGTCTGGACTGCCATTTCACCCCTCAGGGGATCCACCTGAGTGCCCACATAAGCCCAGAGAGGCTCTGTCCCTTCAGCATGGGTTGCTGCCTTGGCCCAGCCGAGCTGTGACGGGTGCCCACCATGATGAATTATACGTTGTAAGAGGCAGAGTTCCCAGAGGAGAGGAGAGGAAAAGGAAGGGAGATGGGAAAGGGAGGAGAGGATCTTCCCTGCCCCGCTTGAGCTGCCCCACACATACTGCCCGCGCTAACTGCCAAGCCAGTCCTGTCCTGTCTGTGCATCCTGTTCATGGTGCTCTATTAATATTATATTAACTTAAGCAATATTTTTGCTGACCAGAAACCAAGCACAGGTTTACATAACAATAATGAAGACTTATCAAATAACACCAAAGAAAATTTTCCAAGTAAAAAATAAAATGATAATAATAAAAATTCTCAGCAACATTTCCTCTTACAATATGTAGTAGTTTTCCATGCACTTTACCCCCTATTTGGTGGTAAGAAAAGAGAAAAAAAGAATTGAAAAAACTGTTGACACCTGTAACTTTGACATGCTGAGCCTAAATGAAACTTCTGTGAATTTCTAGCTTACACTTTCTTTTGTGTACTGCTTTCAACAGTTTGAGCTGGGGAATGAAAAACAAAGTGAATCACAGAGGCTTTCTAATGTTCTCTCACATAGTAGTAAAGGTTAAAAAAAAAAAAAATTACGAAAAGCTTTAAAGTCCCTCTAAAATACTAACTCTCTTCTGTGCATGATGACTTATCCAACATCTTTCATTCTGCTAGGACAGGAGAAGACATTGTGTGAAGGGAAGAGGAAAAAAAAAATCAAAACAATTCATAAGCATATTAACCTATGCTGGTACAGTTAAATTTCTCACTGATGTTGTTACCTCTTATCCTCTAGAGGTTTCAGTATACAGATACCATTTCAAACTATTACTAGTGTGCTTCACCCCAAAAAATCAGCAAAACAAAGCTCCCTTTAAGTATACTATTTTTTGTTGTTGCTTTTTCCATCTTTCCATCAAAATTTTGATCTCTTGTATCTCTTTCCGTAAGATGTTTTGAAAATAGTTATACAAGGGCTTTGAATCTGCATTTCCATGAAGTTTACTCTATCTGTCCTTAGGAAAAAATAAAAATAAGTAAGTATCCTATGCATTCTCATAAGGTCTAATAGTTGCCTTTTTATATCACCATAAAAACAAAAACAAAAACACACAGCAGAGGAGACCCATGTTAGCCATGCCGTTTATCTGTGCTTTTAAGGTGCAGCCCCCCTACAGGACCTCTGATGTACTCCACAGTCCCCATGCCCCAAAACACAGAACAGAAACCTGTTGCAGCACATTAATGTCCCTCTGGCATAAATTGAGACAAAGGCACAGATACTGTGTCCCATCCTTGTCCGGAAGTCAACATGCTTTTACAGAGATAGTGCCAATTCCTCCTTTCTTTTTTTCTCATTTCTTTCCAGTGCCATGGTACAGACTAGCTCAACTGTTTCATCTAACATAGACGTGCACAGTGTCTCTTGAGCAATGGATCATGTTCCAGGTGCTCAGAGTGACAATTTCTCATTCATCGAGTGCCACTCTTCAGAACCAGCAGTAAGAAATCCATACTGATGTCCTTCCTGGAGAGTTCAGCCCTAGGGCAACTGGCAGACAAGCTCCAAGCTTAAATCTAGAAATGGTCTGCATGTTTTAAACTTTTGCTGTTTGTTGATTTTTGCTACTAGTTAGCTAACTTTTTCTCTAACTAACACATTTTAACACATAACTTTTTTTTAGTTATTATTATGTATTATTATTATTATTAGATATGCTTCCAGTAAATTTAAAAACAGAAGGTAACATAAATTTTGCCTTTTGGGAGTCAGTTATCTGAGCTACTATTTTCACTACCATGATGAAAAAGGACATCGAGGTTATGGTTATTTCATGGCACCCGTCATGTATAGGATGCCACAATATGCAGAAAACAGGAAACCATTGCATGCAGTACCAAAAGTTTCTTAACTGTCATACAAAGATTGCAGTTCGTGCCCTGCGAGACACCAGCAACCAATAAACACCAGGGGATCCTCCAGCAGGCAAAGGAAAATAACTACAGGAAACAAATCATTTTGCCCGTCTAATAATAATGTGTACAAAACAAGTGATGCACAATGCAACTGCTCACCACCCGCTGACAAATGACCAGCCTATCCCTGAGCAGCTGGCCTCCCCATGCCAGCCAGCTGCCCCATATTAATTGTTCAGCATGACACCCTATGGTATGGAATACCCCTTTGGCCAGTTTGGGTCAGCTGTCCTGGGTCTGTCCCCTCCCAGCTCCTGCTGCACCCCTAGCCTGCCTGCTGGCAGGACAGAGCAAGAAGCTGAAAAGTCCTTGGCTTAGTGTAAGCACTGCTCTGCAACAATTAAAACATCAGTGCGTTATCAACATTATTCTCATCTTAAATCCAAAACATAACACCCTACAAGCTACTAGGAAGAAAATTAACTCTATCCTAGCTGAAACCAGGGCAAGTGGATATTAACCTACACCAGAACTTAGAAAATAAGTTTGGTTTTGAGATTAGCTGTGAAATCACCTAACAATGAATATTCACCTAATGAATAACACACAAAATTTTAAATGAAAAATTAACCTCTTGAAGTAATCAATTAATCAAAATTAGTTCCTGATATATAACAGTGGTGTTGAGGTTTCCTTACAAGAATTAAATGAACCTTCTAGGAAAGAAGGAGAGAGAGAGAGGGACAGACAGAAAGACAGACAGACAGAAAGACAAAACATCACCCCTCAAAAACCATGTGGACTCAAAAGATTTCCATTGCAAGCAATAAAATAATAATAGTAATAAAGTCAAACTAAACCAAAACAACCACAAAACTCAGACTCAGAACAACACCCCACCTGCCAAAGAAAATGGGGAAAAGGACTGGTGGGTTAATAGAAATATGAATTAAAACATATTGTAGAAATGTTCAGTAATTATGATTACATATATAAATACATTTTTATTTATTTATTTTTAATGACTATGTTAAGCTAAGCAAGATGTCTATGATGTTTTCATATTTTAAAAAAAAAAGAAAAAAAAAAGCTTTTACTTTACACAAATATAATAATGATATCAATAAAAAAAACTTTTTGGAAAGCCCTGTTGAGCCTTTTGGGTGACATATCCCCACAAAGTACCAGTAAATAGAACAGTGTTGGCAAAGCTAGACAGGATAAATATTTTCTGATAACAGTTCCAGGAACTTTTGAAAGAAACAGTACTGGATCTGCCACAAAGCGCAAAAGATACTAAAGAGACCAGGGAAAAATATTATTTAATATCTACACCTGTCAACATAGAAACAAAACGCTGATGAGCAATAGCTGACAGAAGATATGACTTTTCTGCTGGTAGACAAAAATCCTCACCTGCACCTCAGAAATGGTTAAAGTGACAGGTTTCCTCTTTTGACCCTATCACTACTCTAACTTTGGGGAATCACAGGTAAAGCCCGTATTGACCTAAAATCTTTTCAAATATAGTAGCACTAAATTAGAAAGCTTATAAGTGACACAGAGACTCTATCACGCTTTCAACAGGGAACAAAAGTCAAAAGCAGTCTAAGTCTATCATTTAAAACCATAAAATTGGTCATAAAATAAGACCTCCAATTGGCATGCTACAACAGGAGAAGGATAATTTCATTATATGTCCATTCTTCTAACCAGCCTGATAACTAACCAGGAAATTATAACCAATGTGTAGCCCAATATTTTTTAGAATGTTATATTTTCATAAGCCAGAAAGGACAACAGAGTAATTATTGCCTCTAAGCAACACAACACAATAGGAGTGTGTTAAATGATGTTTGACTTTGAAAGAGAAGTAAAGAACCAAGTCTATATTGAAAGGTCCTGTGTGACTTTGCACATACCTATTTTGTTCACAGAAAAATGTTAACTGATATTTAGTCATAAAACATATATAAATTAAAAAAATGTTTTGAGATGTTAAAGGATTTTTGTTAACTTACATTTCAGAAACTCATTTAAAACTTATATTGCTCTTTCCTGAGTGTAGCTTAATCAAAAGTGTTAACTCTGCTTGCTCATAAATCAAGTGGATTTCAGCTAAGTAAATAAGAAAATTACACACAGATGGACATATCTTATATGCAACTGCACAATAAATGTACTTTGTATGAAAAAAAATAAAAATGAGTCTATTATACTCTTTTTCAGTTAATACTTCCACTCATGAGTTTAGTGTAACGAGGGAGATGTAGTACAATATCACAGTGCAGTCTAGATAACAAACTTCTAAAAATTTTTAGATCTTTAATGTGGCAAATTATATAGAGAATGACCACAGAAATTAGAACTGAACAAATCTGGATTAATGTCAGGCCTGAGAACTTCCAGAATTTCCTCGTGACTACCCTTAACATCAAATCAAATCAAATCAAATCAAATCAAAACACAATAAAACTCCCCCAACAGACACACACCCCTATCCATACAGGTGACCTGTACAAGCATTTGCATTTCTTTTGGGATATTGATCAATTTCAATGAATTACCTTTTTTTTTTTTTTTTTTTAACTGTTTACACTATGTGCAAAAGGCAAAAGACACAATAATCCACTTAATATTAATTGAGAAAACTTTGGTATTATGTAAGATTTTCACAAAACAGCTCTTATATTAGGAATCTTTGCATTTCTTCCTAAAGAAAATAGATTTTGCAATATGCTTCCTGTAGATATTAGTTTATAGCTAGCATACTTGTTAACATCCTTACACCAGGATTTCTGATTGACCAATATTTTTCATCTAGAATGCACCATTTCTAGACAGTAATGATATTGTAGGATATCCATTTAAAAGGAATTGCATAAAATACCATACAGTTTTTACCAATCAATGGAAAATGATAAGCCTGATGATGAACACCACCTGGCTGCACTAAGGGAAGAAGCCACAATTTGAAACCTTACAACATTGAACTGTGCATTTTTGTAAACCGTAGCTACAAGAAGAAAAAAAGATTCCTCAGCTGCAAACTCCTAGATTCCTAACACAGAAAAGCAACAGGAAGAAGAAGAAAGGTGAACTGCAGAAACTACAAAATTGTTTCAGTTCAATACTAAAAGGACACTAATGCTGAGATCCTATTGTTGGTCTTCCTAGAGTAAGATTAAAATCCAAAAGATTTGTAGCTTCACCTGATGTACTATTAAAGGAAGCGTTTTTTTTTGTTTGTTTGTTTTTTAATTTCTCTCTCCACTCCCTCCACCCCCCAACCAAGGTTGAAAAGGGAACAGAGAGAAATAAAATGAAAGAAAGCCTTATTCTTCCCACAGTATAAAAATCAAAATTAATCACTGAAAACTTCTTATGATGTGTAAAGAAACACTTTACCTATGAGCCTTTAAACCCCAGTTGTGTTTAAGACAGCAATAATAATGTACTCTCCTGCTGCCAAGAAAACTCTGAAATGAAGTAAAAGGCTTCCCCGCCCCCCCCCCCCAAAAAAAAAAAAAAATCCTTCATCTTACAAAGAAACACTCAATAAGCAAAATTCATGATAGAATAAGTCTGTCTTTATTTAGCAGCAAAGTTTACCATGTAAAGCAATAATTCATTTGTAAGATCCAAAGCCCTACCTTAGAAACAGCTCTTGATGATGGATGTGTCTCATGTTTCAACTCTATATCCTGTTTTTTCAGTAAGTATGATAGCTCTGACTCCATGGATCTAAATGTTCTCAGCTGATTAGATTAGTTTAATGCCAACTCTCACTTCGGAACCTCAGGGCTGCAGCAGTTTCTGTTAAGCTATTGATTGGAAAGCTGGGCTAAAATATCAAGGTTCACAAGCATTGTGAGTTCAACACACACTATAAAAACCAACCAACAAATAAAAAACATTTTTAAAAACTGTAAGATTTTTTTTTCTCTGCATTTCAAAATTTGATTGTTAGTGCTACAGGAAAAGATAAATCCATTGAATATATAAGCTAGGCGATGGGTCTCACTTAATGAAGCAGAACCATGTATTTAAACCCACTACAAGTGAACAATTCAGAATATGAAATTAAATTTCTTTCAGATCTGACTATGGAGTTAATTTAGCAGATGCATTTTCGAAAGCTTTTTTTTTTTTTTTTAAAAGTTAAATAGACTGAAAGGTATATAAAGTAGAGTTTCTGAATGATTTGAATCACTGTAACAGACAAGAGGTTTTTTTTTGTTTGTTTTTTACCTTCTAACACTTTTCTTAAGCTTTACTCTTCTGCAACTTGCCGCCAAACAATCAATCTTTCTAGTAACAAACACAAGTTGTACAAGTTGTGCCTCCCTCTCCCACCTGCTGTTTGGAAAAAAATCAGATTATCAGTTTTTCTACTGTCTTCAAGTTCTTACACTGATGAATGCATCTGAGCCTTTTCCAGAATTAAGCACTTTTTCTCACTTTTCTCATTTAATTTCTGATTTAATGTTGATTCTTAACATTATTCATACACATACCAAGAAAAAAATATGAATTTTACTGTTCTCAGTGACATTTTTTGTTTTATATTAATATGCTATCAGACTACATGCCCCTCTTGCAGAAAATTAAATTGAAATATGCTTCTTGTTTAGACTTGAAATCAGGGATCTTAACAAGTCACTGAAAACAAAACCTCAGCAGATAAAGCACAACTAATTATACTACACAGAAAAGGAAAGGATCCCAAGAAGTTTAAAATGTAATATTTTCTGAAAAGCTGATACTACAGATTACCCTCCCAATGTCTTTGGAAAAAAAAAAAAAAAAGTTCGTTTATCTCAAACATCTAATAGTAGTTGATGATAACATTTCTCTATTAAATAGGTGAGAATGGTTAATGTCAGATTAAACCTTTTATACATTATTTTGCCATCATTTCTTAAGTCTGACCTTGGGAGACATCTAGGGGTGAGAGGCTTATTTTGTAATTGGTGTTCCTGCTGAGATTGCCAACAGGTGCAGAGGGGCCAGCAGCTCTGGACAGCCACACCTTCTCTTCTCTACTCAAGCCCTGAGAACTGCATGTACTTTTTAGCAAAGATTTTATTAACAAACCACCATGCTTGGTGTCTAATTGGGAAGTCATTCTTACAAAAGGAAATAATACTTGAAATAGCTTTATTGCGTAGTTGCAATTGCAATTTATTTGAAAACATAGTCATTTTTATGTTCATTTGTAGCATTTTTTGAGTGAATTCCCATAGCACATACCTAGATTCTCAGCACAGGACAACACTCTGCACACTCAACATATTGCTTTACAATTACTCAGTTTTTATATCCAGTACCTGTGGACTAAAGACAAATCAAACTACACAGTCTAAGTTTTACAGTATCTAAGATCATGTTACAATAGCTGGTGTCCAACAAGAAATTCAAGTAATAAATTATCTTCAGTTGTTTTATTTTGTTTATTTTGCATTTATTTTTAAGAGTCTGAGGAAGTATCTCAATTGTAAAGCCACACCATAATACTCTTTTAAAAATTGGTGGGGTATCCAATTATTTTGAAATGCACATAGAACAGTACTACCCAGTAGCTTCCCCATGTTTAACTCCTGTAACAGGGACTAAACGCAGTGCTTGTAAATCAGCAGGGAGAATCAAGCAGAAAGTGAGGCCAGGCTCCTTCATACTCTGACCATTCACCATTCAGTCAGGGGGGCTTGAAATGGTGGACAAGCCAGAAAATATTTCCTTTGAACATTATAGGCAACTTGCATTTCTACTTGGTTTGGGATCAAAAGGTTAAGGTAGAATAGGGGCACCTTTCATACTTACCTCAGTGCCTCCAGACACTAGAAATTCTTCTTCAGAACACCCATTAAAGGCAAAATGGAATAATATGGATATTCAGCTGCTGGTAGAGATCCCCTGTTCACTGGAACTCACAGCCCAACTGGATGGAAAACCATCAGTGACCAAGCTCCCATAGCAAAGGGAAACCAAGAAATTTAATGGTAAGTCATATGCCTAATGCATAGACCTAGTCCTCTTTTGATAATCTATGTTCTCCTTCCAGCGAGAGGAGAGTAGGAGAATTAAAGAACTGTGCAAACTGAGAAGGATCAACATTGATCATGGGTCATGAACCTATTGCCCCATAGGTTATATGTATTTATAAGTCTATGTAGAATGATTCTGTCACAATGATTTGGCACACACTAAGTTAAAACTTTGAAACTCTGGGGCATGATGGGTGGAGAGGAAGTGTGTAGGTGTAACTAAAAGTTAATGTATGCATCTTTCTATGTATAATATATGAACCATACTATGGTTCTGGCACAGCACAATTTTAAAGCTTCTGCTGCTCTGAATTCAGATTTAAGTCACCTAGGATCACTTTAAACACAGAAAAATCAGGCTTAGTTGTTATCCATCATTCCTCTTTCTGCTTTGCCTATATCACAGCATTTAAAAAAAAAAAAAAAAAGGAAAAAAAAAAAGGAAGTCAGCGATCACTTCCTTGTACTCTTTACAAACAAGAGAACAAGCCTGCTCTTCCAGGTCGACCCAGAAGTTTTTGATCTTTTTCCTGATGTTCCTCACTCATTTCTGTGGCAGGAATGAATCAGCCACAGCCCTCATTCTTGGGATGAAAACAAACAAACAAACAAACAAACAAACAAAAAAAAACCATAAATTCTGTCCATGCTTCTGTTCATGCTTCTGAGAGTCAGGTCTACCAAACTGTCCCTGCTCTGAGAACAAACAAATAACCTCCCCTCCTATCACAAATAACAAATCCTATTCTCATACCAATGAATGCACACATAAAATAATATATCCATGTATTAAATATCATGTTAGTATGAGATTTTAACATATTTATAATATCCCATTAATATCTAACAAAAAATACTTCTTAAGAAAGGTGTCATTTTCTGGAAATCTTTGTAACTAGATCATGAACAACTGCAGTGTCGTGGATGATCAATGCAGACTAGAAAGGATGAGAACTGTTATTTTATTTTTTTATAGCACAGCAGATTTCTCCCAGGAAGCATCATCTAGGCTACAGAAGACCACTTTTGTTTATGTATTCCTCCACTGCAATCATTTCTCCTACAGACTTTATGTAGTAGTTAGGAACCTGTTATGTCATAATAAACAATCAGTGCCAAGGTAGTTCTTGCCCCTAGAGCTAATAACCAACATACTCATCAGGTAGAGTAATGTAAAGGTCTGTAAAGGCTTTATCAGTAAGGGTGAATCTGCAAGATCCCCATTTTTTTGCTGAAGTTACACAGCTTCACCAAGTGAAAAATTTCACCCACAAAACCACTCCTTTAAAAGGATAGACTAAACTTTTTGAAATTTCAGATTTATTGGGACTTACATAACTAAATAATAATAATAAATATACACATGCTTATGACTGACATAGCTAAATTAGCAATATTCTAGGTGTATTTCCTCTCCAAAATTCATCGTCCTGAATGTGACAAAGGATAACGGTTCTTATACTGGATATATATAGTCTCCAGCCTTATGTGCCACTCTAGGCAGCTCACTTTGCCTTGTAATGCCTCCTTCTTTCTTCCATGCTCACCTATAAACCCTGCATCCATGTTTTTGATTCACTTATATGGTGCCAAAAATCTCAGCTACTATGTACATGCATAGAAGATACAATCTGAGTACATACAGTAGTATTTACAGAAAATAGTCTTATGAAGTCATGCAGTTTACAAAGCCAAGATCTCACCAGTTAGGAAAAACTGCTACCACTACAGTTTTTCCACCCCTCATGATCTCATACATAAACACATTACAGTACAATACACGATCCCATACTAGGTTTTTCAGGAGAGACAACCTCTGCCTAAGCACAGGATGATTAGTTGTCTGCAATGTTTACAGAAAGAATACTTAACAAATAAGCAGCATAGTCACTAGATATGCACTGCCTGATTTGATGTGTTCATTTTGGGCTATTTGAAGCTCCAGAAATTTCTCAGTGCAGCCACATCGAATCTTGCTTGCAATAAGCTCAGTACTGCTAACATTGGCTGATTCAAGAGTCAAGGTGAAGTAACATGAAAGCTTCACTGACAGTGACATATCTAGTGCACGTGATGGGCTTGGTAGCTGTATATTTTATTTTTAAAAGTTCTGTTGATCATCAGAAATGCCTGCTCACTGCTTTTTCTAGATCAGTGAGAGCCACACAACTGTGGGAAGGAAAAATGGAGCCATCCATGGAAGTCACTGAGCACGGTCAGCTGGGAGAAGCCTTCTAGACAGCAGGAGAGGAATCTTATTGCCAAAAGAAGACATAAAGCTTATCAAAAATAGTAGGGTGCAACAATGTAATCGTCTTCATGGAACAGGGAAAAATAAATAAATAAATAAATAAATAAATAAATAAATAAATAAATAGAGTTATTGGAAACTGTTAGACTGAGATAAGGACTTGAGGAAAGATCCCGCCCTAGAAGAATACAAGAAGTAGGGGTTGGGGAGAAAGAAAATGTCAGACCTTTTTATTTTAATATGTCTAACCCAGAAAATCAGACTTCTCTCTATTTCAAAAGTTTCTTTGTTCCTTGCACTCAAATAAGACAGAGCTTTAATAATTGGAAAGCCTTTGGTGGTTTTCAGCACTCTCACTTCAAGGAAAAGACAAAAATTGTTCCACTTCAAGGATCAGGCCAAATTGGGGTCTTGTCACAACTTGTTAGTAAGAAATGTCTCAGTGTGTGAAAACTGCGCTGAAACTGTTGCTCAGAAACAAAGAGTGTTTTCTTTCTGTGGTACTTGTACAGCTTGTATATCACTACCTGAGAAGTTCACCATCTTTAATCTATTATCCTCAACTTCTTGAAGTGAGGTAGAGAATCACTATGATTTACTTCCTATTTCCTTGAACTAGGAAACTGAGAAATCCAAATCATGCCCAGTCTGTAGTTTACTTTGTTAGTAAATAAAACAGCCAATTCTACCACATATCAGATTGCTTCTGTAAACCTTAGATTTTCTCTTTGTTAATGTAGAAGTCAACAGTTCTTATTTGGGATTTAGCTTTTTTGCTTTATGTTAAAAGGAGAGAGGAAGTTATTAGTGACCTTCAAATCAAAGTCTATGGTTGAAGAATGGAGGCATGCTTCCTGAAACTGCTGGCACTCAGATGGTGATTGACACTCATTGACAATTAGTACCAGTAAGTTTTAATTCCTTTCTAAAAATGTAACCCTCTGCCTATACAAGTGTGTAATACCTTTATTACATAGCTCATTTCATTCATGTCTGCATATTGTCAGGTTTGTTATATTTGTAAGTATCCTTGATTAGAAATAGTTGTCCTCTATTTCACCCTTCAAAGAGAATTGTAAAATCATCATCAAGCACTATGGACAATCACCTACCAGAAATTCCAAGACACTTTAAAAAATAATAATAATACTAAAACAGGATGTTTCCCTTGACAATTATAATTCTACTAGCATTGTTATTTGTTCTTTCAGAGTAAACACTTCTTGAATCACAAGGATTAAACAACAAGCTTTGCTACAGAGTTAGTTTAAATTTTCAGTAATTAAAAAAGTTATTTCCATGATTCAAAATTCTGAGCATGTCTGGAAAGAGGAGAATATAAAGAATTGCTAACTGCTGTTTGGACAAATCTTTTCCTGTTTTCTCCCCATGACCATCTTATAATTTGAGAGTATGACATCAATCTTGACTTCAGTTACAGTAAGGATATGCACTTATTTAGAGACTAGATGGTTTATATATGATAATATTTAGATTTTTTTTTCCTCAGTTTATTAGGTAACACTGTAATAAAAGACATAAAATAGTAACTTTGCATACAACTAGGACCTATTATTTGAGGACCTTAAACCACTTTATTTAATAATGGCTACTGTTTGTAAATTCAGTCAGGACTTTTTTTTAATTATTATTTATTATTTCATAGAAAAAGTTATGCGAGCTTCCAAAGGAAGCCAGAAGTCAGAAAAGACAACCGTAGTTCAGATGTTATGAGAGCTGGATTCTGGTCATAGGTTGCTAGCAGTGAAATTCACTACAAAGATTAATGAAAACAAGATATGTTATTCTATGAAGATGCTGCAGTCATTCAAATTCTCATTAGAGAGTGAAGAACTCAATACGGATCCATGATAATTGCAGGCAAATGTCAAGCTGGTATATTTACCTGCAGTTAAACACTGTAAGGGAAAAAAAAAAAAAAAAAAAGCTCTGTATCAGACTCGGAAAGAACATTCATTATAGTTAATTGTCATGCACTTCAGGAATCTCATTTCAAATTGAGGTGTCAAAAAGATTGGTTGTTTTTTGAGGGTTTCCTAAAGTTTTTAGAACTTGGTGTTTAAAAGCTTTTACCTAGTCTGGGGGATCAGTTGACTTCATTCACTTGTCAGATACATGTTTTATTAATCACTTCAAGTGGTAGGAGCGATCCAATTACTCCTTTGAGAGCAGGAAGGCTAGCCCAGCTGAGACATGTTCTAAGCAATATTCTACTCCTACCAAGAAATACATGTAGCCATCAAAGAGGCAAACTTAAATAAAATGGAATGGAGATGTTGTCCTTCTGTATTAACCAAGCTTTGCAGAGATGTCTATCTGTGGGCCTCACCAATATTTCATAAGCAAAATGTATATATTCACCAGACAGAAACTGGCAGTTTTACAGGGGTTTAAAGGTAAGGTTGAACCGGCAAATTTTCATGACTTCTTTTTAAAAGTGCCCCTTTAAAAGGGAGCTTGTCTATATTCATACATTAACATAAAGTAGTCTTAACTTGATCATCAGCTGCTGAAATTTTATCAGCCACAGCATAGCATAAGACACTTTCCATCATCACTTATAAATATTTCTGATTTTTTTTGCAGTTTTTTGCTTTTAGAATAAGTTGTACCTTTACTAATATTTATGGTGGAAGCCAAATTCGGTTGTCAGAATTTTGACAAGTATGCTCTAAATATCAAATTTAAAATGCTTAATAAACATGTTCTTTAGTACATTAGAACAACCCCAAGGAGATAAGGAGATAGGTTACAAGAAGGAAAGGAACAGAAAAATATTTCTAATGACTCAGCCACTGAATTTCAGGTATTTGCTGAAAGCCCAAAATTTATTCTCTAATTTTCATACACACCTTCAGATGATTTCATCTACTATATTGATGACATCTACTGAAATCATGGAGACAAAAACACAGACACATTTGGAAAATTACAAGAGGTATTTGTTTTTCAAATTCATAGTTATGTGACAAATAGAAATAGTGTAAATTAATGCATAATATAAATATCTTTCGCATTGAAATCAACTGAAATAATCTCAATAAAGTTGTTTAGAACAAATGTTGTCAGAGATACATTATTTACAGCTGTCATCGATTAAATGGATACTACCTGATCTCTTCTTATTGTTACCTGGCCGGCAGCTAAGTGCCACACAGCAATTCTCTCACCCTCCTCCCCCAGTGGGATAGGGGAGAGAACTGGAAAAAATTAAAATCTTGTGGGTTGAGGTAAAAGTTTCTTAGGACAGAAAAGAATTAATAATAATAATGATATATATGTCTGATATATATATAAAATAAGCGATGCACAACGCAATTGCTCACCAGCAACTGACCGATGCCCAGCCTATCCCCAGGCAGCTGTCGGTCCTCCCTACCTCAGCTAGCCACCCCATATTAATTGCTCAGCATGACATCATATGGTATGGAATATCCCTTTGGCCAGTTTGGGTTAGCTGTCCTGGGTCTATCCCCTCCCAGCTCCTTGTGCACCCCCAGCCTCCTCACTGGCAGGGTGATGAGAGAAGCTGAAAAGTCCTTGGTTTAGTGTAAGCACTGCTCTGCAACAATTAAAATATCTGTATGTTATCAACATTCTCATCGTAAATCCAAAACACAGCACCATACCGGCTACCATGAGAGAAATTTACTCTATCCCAGCTGAAATCAGGACAACCAGTCTTTCTAAACAACTTAATGAGCAAGAGAATGCACCCTTTATATACGTCTATGTAAATATATATATAAGTATATATACAAAAATATATATTTATCTGTAGTTAAGGTACCTCAGGGCTCCATTCAATAGATATTACTTTACTTCCCAGCTGGAGAGCTAAAATAGCCCTGGATTATTTCCTAATGAATAGAGCTCTTTGTAAGAAATACTGTTGTAATTTAAAACAGTATAAACTAAAGCTTATTTTTATTTATTTATTTTTTTGTGCACTTTGGAACACAAAAGACCCTAAAACAGTCTCTGCCAGTTGAATTAACATTTGCATTCTATTTAGCTGTCATCTATGTGCTGAAATAATTCATAGTGCCACTGTACCAGTTCTTGTTAAACAATAATTACTGAAACTGACACAAAATAGTTGATTTGTTGGTGGTCTTAATCCTTAAATGGATCTTGTTATTGGAAAGGACTCTTGATTCATGAATATTGTTTAATGCAAAGCAATTTTATGCCATGGTAAATTACTATCAAAACATAAAAAAAGAAATGAAGACACGTTGTGTCCCAAATTAATCAAAACTATCTTGAAAGCTTCTTGATTTGGAACTTGAAATACAAATTGACAGACATGAAAATTTAATATAAAACACAAAGCTAAGACATCTCAATATTTGGTAGGTAAATACTGGTAGAACACATTTTATGGGGTAGCTGTAGATAAAAACTAAATGTGTTTAAATATTTTATAAGAACTCTTGAGTGGTGAAAGTTCCTCTCCACATACACCAAATTTGCACTTGATTTCTTCTGAGTAATTTTACCAGTACTTGAAAAACAGTTTGCAGTTATCAAAAAATGCCTGTCAGTTTATATTACTACTAATCCCAGTACTTACGCCTCCTGCAGGTCTACTACTTTTCACTTCATTCACAGTTGTTTCTCTATTTTTTCACAGTTGGAAGGTCCATTCTTTGAAGTAATATATAATACCATTCGCTCTTGTTTCATACTTAGATAATAATGGATATCTTAATGAAGCTTGTGGAACTAAAATATGTAAAAAGTTAAAATACACATCTAAATTTTCACATAATTTATTTTTCAGATTAATTCAATATTACGCCAAAATATCCCAAATAAAAATATTTTTTTTGCTTCTTTCACCATCACGTCATTTTATGGATTGTCTGAAAAATTCCCTGTACTTGGGTTAACCTGGGTTTATGGTTAGGCTCACCATCGTGCACACCTCAAGAGACAGTGAAACATGACATGAAAGCCTCAAACTATGTCTAAACATAGGCATCAAGAGCTGGAAACATTAGATCTGACCCAGACTTAGGCCTCCTTTCCACACCTCCTGAACACCTTGGTTTACAAAGAAAGGAAATACAAGAGAAAGATCAGGACAAGAGCTGAGGAATACTTCAACAAGCTCCTAGCCTGGATAACCAGGGATATCTGGCTCCTGAGGGTGCTGCAGTGCCTGTCTGACAGCAGCCTTACAGCTGGGTAAATCCTGTAAGAGGTCAGGGCTCTACCACCTGGGTACTGGTGGGGTCTCCACTAGGGCTGGAGGATCAAGGAAGCCCTAGTTGCATCTCAACCTTTGACAGCTTGCAAGCTCTCTTGCTTCTGTGTAAAGCAGCTTGTGAGGCTTCCCCAAGCTGGGGCAGCTTGGTGGTCCCTTTAGCTCTGGAGAAATCCAGAAGGACAATTTTTAAAATATTTTACTAAGAGAATTTTTCTTTTGATGCAGGATTAAAATAATTTTTAATTAAATAATTTTAAATACATAAATAAATGCATAGTACATTCTAAACTAGAAAGAAAATTATTTTTCATATATTGATATTTTCACTGGAATATAAAGAAAGATTCCTTCAGTTCTACTCACAGCAGAAACCATACCAATCAAATTACAGTTTGCATCTACAAAAGTGAGGGTTTGTCCACCCTAGCGAATACTTGTTAATCTTTTCTCTCTCTTTTTTACAGCAGGCTGCAACTCTGTGATGGTAATTATTAATTTTTTAGATACAATCATGATCAATAATATAGAAAAAAAAAAAAGAAGAAAATTAATTCATCCTGTTATCAGAACAGGAATTATAGGATATAAAGTTCTTGGCCATATTTTAAATAATGATATCAAAATTACTAAAGCTTCTGATCAGTTAGAGTACTCAACCTCCTGACCTGGAAGCCTGGGACAGAGAGCAGAAGAACTCCCCACAGTTTAGGTGCAAACAGTTAGAGACCTGCTGCTCCACCTGGACTGTCACAACTCCATGGGGCCAGATGTGTTACACCTGAGGGTGCTGAGGACGTTGGCGAATGTAATTCCTAGGCTGCTTTCCATCATCTATCAGAGGTCATGGTAATCTGGAGAGGTCCCAGATGACTGGAGACTTGTTAATGTGACGCCCATCTATAAGAAGGGTTGTAACGAGGACCTGGGGGACTACAGGCCTATCAGCCAGACCTCGGTGCTAGGAAAGATGACAGAACAGGTCATCCTGAATGCAAACACGCAATGTATGTAGGACAACCAGGGCATCAAGTCCAGTCAGCACGGGTTCATGAAAGGCAAGTCCTGCCTGACCAACTTCATTTCCTTCTATGACCGGATGACCCACCTGGTGAATGAGGGAAAGGCTGTTGACATAGTCTACCTAGACTTCAGCAAGGCCCTTGACATGGTGTCCCATAGTATTCTCCTGGAGAAGCTGGCAGCCCATGGCTTGGACAGGTACACTCTCTGCTGGGTTAAAAAGTGGCTGGACGGCTGGGCCCAGAGAGTGGTGGTGAACGGGGTGAAATCCAGCTGGCAACCAGTCACCAGTGGTGTCCCCAGCAGTCGATGTTGGGGCCCATCCTCATTAATATCTTTATTGATGATATGGATGAGGGAGTTGAGTGCACCTCGGTAAGTTTGCAGATGACACCATGTTGGGGGGAAGTGTCAAATCTGCCAGAGGGTAGGAAGGCCCTGCAGAGGGACCTGGACAAGTTGGATTAATGGGCAGGGGCCAACGGGCTGAGGTTCAACATGGCTAAGTGCCGGGTCCTGCACTTTGGCCACAACAACCCCATGCAGCACTACAGGCTTGGGGGAGAGTGGCTCAAAAGCTGTGCAGAGGAAAAGAATCTGTGTTGATCGATGTTCACTTGAACGTGACCTGGCAGTGTGCCCAGGTGTCCAAGAAGCCCGACGGCATCCTGGCTTGTATCAGGAATAGTGTAGGCAGCAGGACCAGGGAGGTGATCAGCTGTACTCAGCTCTGGTGAGGCTGTATCTCGAGTACTGTGTTCAGTTTTGGGCCCCTCAGTACAAGAGAAATATCAAGGCCCTGGAACATGTCCAGAGAAGAGCTAACAAGCTGGTGAAGGATCTGGAAAAAAAGTCCTATGAGGAGGGAACTGGGGTTGTTTAATCTGAAGGAGGCTCAGGGGAGACCTTATTGTTCTCTACAACTACCTCAAAGGAACTTGTGCTGAGCTGGGGGTCAGCCTCTTCTCACAGATAACTAGTGATAGGACTAGAGGGAATGGCCTCAAGTTGCACCAGGGGAAGTTTAGGTTAGAAATTAGGAGACATTTCTTCTCAGAAAGAGTAGTCAGGCATCGGAACGGGTTGCCTAGGGAAGTGGTGGCATCACCTTCCCTGGGGGTGTTCAAGGAAAGGTTGGACTTGGTGCTTAGAGACATGGTCTAGTGGGTGACATTGGTAGTAGGGTGATTGTTGGACCAGACGATCTGGGAGGTCATTTCCAACCCTAATGATTCTATGATTCTGTGATTACTGTCAAGTAAGCATCAAGCAAATTCTGTCTAATGAATGAGGAAGGACTCCTGTCAGTTGGAGAGATTATTATATGGTCATATACTTAAAGTACTAATTCATGCAGTATCCCAATTACCACTATATCCATCACTCTACCCTTTTTCATAATTTGGTTTCTTATTGCTTTGCAAACTTAATATTGCCTTTAGTATAGCTTAATTGTGACAAAGTGATTTAATTGAAACCTATCTCTATACCACCCCAATTAGCATGAGACTGGAAACCCTCATTTTAAATTTGGTAATCTTTACTCCTGCTGAGAAAAAGTTCAGATACAGACTTAAACTCTATAACTGGTCTGTTTACTTTTACATCATGTATATAAACAGAGAAATTGCTTTTGTCTTTTCTTGCCGGGAAATCTGTAGTAGGAAAACATGTTAACCAGTACTGCTGCAAGCTGCTGGTGGGTTGTACACAAAACGACTAGTTTAAAACTGACTTGTTTATATATTGAGGGGTTCCAGGCTTATATCTGTATGTGTATGATTAATTATAGTGTTGCTACCAGTATGCTTTAGCTGGAAATGACTTGATAATACCTTTCAGAAACTGGAAGCTGAAGTTAATAAACATCTTTCCAGATGGTTGATCCCTTAATTAAACTCTACTTCAAAAAAAAAAGAGTAGATGGCACAAGAAAAGAAGATCCCTACCAAAACCTGTGTATTTTATGTTTCAGAAAAGAAAAAAAAATCCCTTCAGGTCTTGAAGACAGGTATATTACCCTCTGATCCCCATTAATGAAAGTAGCATTCCTAGGGTTTGCCTAATATGCAGACTTTTTTGTCTTATTATAAATTATTTTTATTCACATTTCTCTATCGCCCCTTTTTTTTTTTTCAAAGGTCTGTTAGAGAAATGGAGGTGGTTATCTTTTTTCTTTTTATTAATAAAGCACATTTTTAACATATTTTTTAATCTTCAATGTGTTCTACATGGAAATGGCTAGTTATAATTGTTACTGGAGCTTTCACTAACATCTTGCTAGAGGAAGTCCAAGCAATAAAGGATGAGATGAGGAAAGGTTTGAGGAAAGGTTAGGAAGCTGGATATATCTGAATATACTCAAATATACTTGAAAGAAAGCTTAAAACTCTACAACAGCGCTTCATTTATTGTCTTTAATATTAGAAATTGAAGGCACGCATGACACGGACTCCTGATGGCTCTTGAACAGGAGGACCTTTATTGCCATTTTTCACCACTACATATACTTTCCCTGTAGCCCCACATGCTGTCCACCCTCCCGAATCTGTCTTACAATTGGTTAGAGACTCTCAGACGTGCCTTGAGCCAGCCAGCAATTGGCCACTGCCCAAAGCTCATCTTTAACACTGTAGCCAATTTACTTTATCTCGTCCTTGCTCAAGGTTCTACCTTTTTGGTTCATCCTTTTTGGCTCTACCGCTGTTTTCCTCATTATCTCTAACTCAGGGACGTGTGAAACAGTGTGAAACCACCTGCGAATTCCTTTCCCACAAAACAGCACAAAGCTCCCTGCGAATTCTTCTCCCACAAGAAATGATAGGACATAGTGAAGAAAACTAAGTAAGATAGATGTATGTTTTTCACAAAACTTGCTTAAATGGTCTAATAAATATTTTAAAGGTTAGCATTTAAAAGGTGATTAAAATTAGTTTTAGAGAACTACAGGTAATAAGACCGATTGAACAGCACACTTAGCACTTTAAGCTTACATTAGATTTTACTAATGTCATACTGGTGTCAATCAAACAAATAAATAGGTAACTTTTGGACACCCCAAAGTCTGCACAATTTTCTCCCACCACTAAGAAGTAAAAGTGATTTTTCTATTTCCATCCAATACTTAAAACTGTGAACTATCCTTATACCACTTATGCACATAGAAACACACTGACACACAAATAAGTAGAAGATAATTTGACATAATATTGATTCCAAAAGTCAATGTATTCTTGTATTACAAGAATTCCTTGTGTTTTCCTTTTTGTGATACAAAAAGTGGTATTGGAAAATCCTTATTGTCTACCTCTGTTGTAGAACACCACAACAATGGATATTTAGTTAATGGACTCAAATCAACAAGAACAGCTTTTCCGAACAAGTATCTGGGATGGCAAGTAGAAATGAAAAGGCCTGCTTTGCAAGTGAAATGTGATATTCATGCACAGTGATAGTCAGTGTTCAATTTTCACTCGCTTTTCTATTAAAAAATAAATAAAAATGAATACAGTACCTATTCAGTCAGAGGACAGAACCTTAAGTAGTCAGCCATGTCTGTCAATCACATACCATCAACAATATAAAAAATACAGCAAAAAAAAGTGAACACTTTGCAAACAGACTCTTGAGCATACAAATTATTTAGTAGATCCCTAACTGTGGTGCTTAAGAAACCATTTCACAAAAGATCTGTATGCATGGAAGTGCAAGGTTAAATTAATCTGACAAAATTTTCAATGTTATAAAGCAAAGTAATTTAAGAGCTATAACACCTTGCCAAAGAAAAGTCACCCTTCTGAATTCAATCTGTGCTAAAAGACATCTTATAAAAGAAAGACTCTAAACTTCTAAAGACAATAGGCCAGACTATTGAATACAACAGGCCAAATTTATCTTCAGTGTCATCCTGAGTTGCACTAGAGATTAATTTACTCTGTTGTCTATGTTGGACCGCACTAGAATGAATACATCAGCCCTTTAAACCTGAAGTGTTACTTTAATGCCATAATCACTCCCTAGTACTGTGTCTGGCTTAAATCAAGAGTGATGGGTTAAGCTTACTAGTGGGTATTTAAGCAACAGACACTTGACAAAGAATTTTTTGCACAGGAACGGTTTATTTTCTTAGTAGCAAGATTTTGCAGCTTTGTTTACAGGTCTCTAGAACTGTATATATAAGCGATGCTAAATCTCCTAAAACAGCAAAGAACTTAAAGAACACCAACGTGAAGGTACCTCTGTAGGTTTTCCATCTGCTTACAGCAATACATAGTACACAGAAGATTAAACCAAAGGATGCTTAAAATACATGCTCTAAGATCAAAACAAGTTATGCATTCTCTCCTCTTTCATTGGATGGATTCAGAATTTACCTGCTGATGTCCATGGGCCGTCTTGAAAAAAATGGTACATAATGCTTTGAGAAGACAATAGAAGTTATTCTCCCATGATATATATGTTAGAATCACCCACCACATCGATAATAAACAGGTAACATAGTTCCATTCTCTATTGAATAGTCTCTCTCATGGCTGTTACTGCCCCCAACTAGTATCCAGATAAGCTCGTATATATATATAATGTTTTCCTCTAGCAAGAAGATGTTAGTATATGGATTCCCTGGTGATCATGAACACAAGGCACTATCAATAGGCTAAAAACTGAAATGATAACTTCCAAAATATTTGTCTCTCTCCTATCCACTCAGCTGGAACAGACTGTGTCTGGATCTGTAGAGATATGTATTTTATTTTTTTTTAATTAAATACTATACAAAAACAAATACTGTGTCTCATACCGAGATCTAGAGGATACCTCAAGAGAACTGTAAGACTGTTTTATGACCTTTTGAAGGAAAAAAGGCTGTTTATTACAAAGCTATATATTAGATTTCTTTGGTCTAGTCAAAATAAAATTACTGTTGGAAATAAAATCATGTTTCTCTCAGAAGTCTCTCAAAGTGTTACTGACATTCTCTATGAAAATTAAACTCTATAATCTAGAAAAGGAGGGGTGAGTAGCAAGGGAGTTTTAGGATAATTGTAGTTGGAATATTTTTTTGCATTTCAAAAACAGACTCTTTGAACCTAACATAAAATTCATATATATATCAGAAGAGGCAGAAACCTCTGTTTCCCAATTGTGTGATGGCATATAACCAGAGCAATGACAACAAAGTCCATCTCACAGCACAAAAAGCAATGTGGAGCGGAAATGCCAGAATCGGGTCCCATCCACCTACCTTTGAAAGCAAACATGCAAGGGTAAAAGGGTTTGGTGGAGAGTTTCACTATCTTTCCCTGTCTGGTCCTGATTCATACCTGCCAAAAATTTATTCTTATGCCATCACTCTGCATTTCGTAGAATCATAGAATCATTAAGGTTGTAAAAGACCTTCAAGATCATCTGGCCCAACCATCTCCCTGCTACCAATATCACCCACTAGACCATGTCCCTAAGTGCCAGGTCCAACCTTTCTCTTGAACACCCCCAGGTACAGTGATGCCACCACCTCCCTGGGCAATCTGTTGCAATGCCTGACTACTCTTTCTGAGAAGAAATTTCCCCTAATTTCCAACCTGAACCTCCCCTAGCACAACTTGAGGCCATTCCCTCTAGTCCTATCACTAGTTACCTGCGAGAAGAGGCTGACCCCCAGCTCCCCACAACTTGTATTCAGGTAGTTGTAGAGAGCAATAAGGTCTCCCCTGAGCCTCCTCTTTTCCAGACTAAACAGCCCCAGTTCCCTCAGCTGCTCTTCATAGAACTTTTGTTCCAGACCCTTCACCAGCTTCGTGGCCCTTCTCTAGACATGCTTTAGGGCTTTGATGTTTTTCTTGTAGTGAGGTCTTGTGATGAGGAGATTTAATCCTCTTCCTAATGTTCAGCACTCATAGTTACCATGTCAACCTTAATGTCTTGATAATAAGCATTACCATATAAGAAATAAGAAGTTTCCTAATGCCTACTGCAAAATTAAGAGACAAAATCTGTGGCTCTAATGATAAGGATGTAATTATTATTACCAAGCCAAAAAAGCAGGTATAATAGCTGAAATCATATATTGCTAAAAAAAAGCAAATTAAATAAAGATATGAGGAAAAATGTCTCTGAAGAGACCACTGTTAGCATGTTCTGCAAGGTCACTAAGACTGAAAGAGTTCAAACAGGGCCTCCTTGATTCATTGGTTGAGTATCAGACAATATTGTTCAGTGTGAGTTTCCTTGCCCAAAAAAAACAGGTTTTGTCTGCATCTTGTGAATGCCTCTTAAAAGAGCACACTTAAATACCCCAACCAAAAATACCAGTTACACTCAATAACAATATAACACATTTTAAATACAAATAAACAACTTAATATTCAATATTCACCTGTTTCGAGGTCACAAAGAGATCCAGTTTGACCATGCTACTGTAGAGGAATGCACTGATATCTGTGGGCCATTTCGTTTGGAATTCATTTACTGTGCTTCTGTACAGACGTATTTACAACAAACCCTTTGAGTTTTTTTTCTACACTTGATATTAAAATCTATCTCCTACATCCACTGGTGACGCACAATCCAAATATATGAGGGATACAATCTTCTGTAAACCTCTTCAAGATACCTTGTGTCATGGATACCTATAAATTTGTAGGGTCTATTGTACCAGTCACAGATTGAATCATTCTCTTCAGGTGAGATGACACCAAGAATCCCATGGAGCCACGGCATCTCACAACAGCCTTTTCTACTAAGAATGCCATCCGTGTTTTGTTCACTGGGACATAGATTTCTTTGGCAATTATAAGTAGTATTTTTTCCTTGTAAATTTTATTTTTTCCAAATAAACCAAACAGATTGTTATTACATCTTTTACATAACTTCTACTTTTTTGAGAGCTCAACATAAGTAATAATATATATATATATTATAATCCAAAAAGCACTATCTGCACAATCACATTAAAAATACAGTGGCTTAATATCCCATTAACAATTGTGGCCTTTCAATCAACCAGTTTATAGTCCACCAATTACAAGCCAGGTTGATTTGTAATTGTTTGGTTTCCTTAAAAAAAATACATTGTAACATAAAGCCAACTGATTATATAGAACTATTGCATCAATATTACTTTTGTTAACTAGAAAAATAAATAATTAAATAAAAAGCACCAAGGTAGTTTGACAGACTATATTTTTGATTTTTGATATTTTTAAATCTTTGATGGTTTGTATTCATAATGTAAGACTCCTTAGTATCTAATTTAGTATCAAGTATAATTTTCTTTTGTATTAATATGAAAGAATGAGAAATACCTAGATTATGAAGATTATCTCTTTGAAATCCTGGCTACCACCTTGCTGTATGTTATTTGAACTTGTATAATAAAATACAGCTATATTAAGTACTAAATACCCTTAGGAAATAATTTTAAAATATGAAGTGTTTCCTGATGTTTACATAGCTTTCTTTTACAATCCAAATAAAGACAAAAGAATATTTTCTGAAACTTTTGTCTTTAGAGATAATTATTAGAGATTTCATCATTTTTATTTAATAATAAGCAACAGCTTTTTAACACTTTTTTCATTTCACTTAAGCTAATAAAAACTAATATGCATACTGAAAATGATAATAGAAAATTGAAAGTTTACTTTAGATATTCAAATCAAAGCTCAGCTGCACTGTTTATTGTATGCTACTAAATTTCTAAGGGTGTTAATCTGACTCAACTCTCATGACTCTACTGCTTCTCCATCAGTGAATCCATAAATAATTCTACGAGGAAAAAAAAAAAAAAAAAAAAGAACAAAAAATCACTTCTCTGACCCTCCAAAAAGCAACTAAGACAGTACAATTTTCTACATTTTAATTTACTTCATGCTCCTCACATAAAAGTCTGCCCATATTAGTTTCCAAAAGATTAGAAGTACAGTTTTTCTTTCTGCAATACTTGGAGACCAATCTTAACTAGACATTTCACTCTATGATTTTTATTTTTTTTTTTAGAAAGCAGATATTCAGAAGTCTCAGTTAACTCGTGTGAAAAAAAGAGAAAAGTGTGCATACATGTATTATTTCAGTTTCCAGCCCTCAGTGATAGATTGCTGAAAAAAAAAAAATGTCAAAACTATTATTATATTCAATTTACCCAGCCCTCAAATGTGCTTAGATTGCAATTCTTTTGTGAAATGAATGATTTTTATTTTTTTAAAATTTTGTATATGCTTAGTGTCATTATGTATAGGTGGCACTATTATTAGTGACACCCAATATTCTGAGCATTTGTGTATATTAAGTTATCGATAATCACTAATTTACACTGCTAGTTTGTTTGTTTGTTTGTTTTTAATGGTAGCCATCAATAAGGTCTCTTAAATTCATGTTTCAAGCTCCATTCATACATTTTAAAATACAAAAGAAATTTCTATGTTTCTATGATTATGCTAATAATAAATCATTAATTTCTAGAAACATAAAGATCAGATTTAGCAACCGTTATTTATAAGGATAATCCTGAAGAGACACAAGTGTAGAAACACTACACTTGTGTCTTTTGTAAGACAGTCTACTGCAACTAGGCAAACCTGATAGGCTAATCACTGGAACGATCTTCTATTTTATATTGCAAAAATTGCTCCTATGCATAAGCTTTTGCTTATGCTCACATATAACATCCTTAAGGGTACATTTATAGACTAGTATAGCTTGATTCATTTATTGGCATGAAAAAAAAATAATTCCTTTGAATCCTTTAATTTACAATCTAATTCTACAATCCAAATAGATGCTGTTGCTGAGCAACAACATACCTTAAACAGCAGAAAGATATCATAATATATACTTTCTTGCAAATCTTCTTTTATTGAAATAACACAAGATATTTACTGCAACCCTTATTTTTAATAGTTAATGGGTTTTACGGACACTGGACATAATGCCTGCTATAAAACTAATCTTAAATTTGCATATAAAATAGTATAATAAAATGTGATCTGCTAGCCCATAGTGATTTTCTAGGGATAATAATTTCAACATTAACAATTGTATCTGCACAGGAGATAATTACACAGCATCAAACAAAGCCTCCAAAGTATTCATAGAGCAGGTGTAATGAGGTCTATTCACAGTTACAAATAAATAAATAACTAAATAAATAAATAAGTCAATGTTTTTCCTTCTCTTGGAAAACAAACAAACAAACCAAAACAAACAAACAACAACAACAAAAAACTATGTTTTAATAGATAAGTGCACTTCCTAGAATAAAGTTACTTTTAAAAATTATAGTGACATGATCAATGAAAGGAAGATTATTTAGAGAGAAAAAAAAAAGAAAGAAAAAAAAAGAAACAGGAGGGGATCAAAAGTCTTTGATATATAGGGCAATAATTCTTCCTATATCACTATTATTTCTACTTATTGATATAAGTGAAGTTAATAATAACATGAGAAGCCAAACAACAAGCTTCATAAAAGAGACCTAAAGTAATGTTATGAACAGATTCAAGGAAAGATGTTCAACCTCAGTAAAGATTGATGCAAATTATTATTGCTCAAGCTCGTAAGCATCATATCTGTAACTTACACAGGCATACACAAAACAAAGCAACAACAAACAAAACAAAAAATAAGATCACTGTATCTACAAGCTGAAATGAAGACAGAAGGTCCTTGACCTGGCCCTGCAGTTTATCAGAGAACAGATGAGCTGGGGCTACCTTCTTCCACACTGCAGTGCAGCAGATAGATTTCAATAGATATACTAAAAAACAAATAAGGAAAAAATAAAAATAAAAAGCAAAATATTTTCCATAGTATTCACTACCTAACTTTTACACTTTGTAAGTCTTCTCCTTCTGGTTGGTGTCAGATTAAGACATACTAGCTCATTTGCAGCAATACGTTTTCCCAGCATGGTGAGCCTTAGAATCCAAACTCTCTTCATTTTACAGATTATATAAATATAACAAAAATAATAAATAATAATAATGAAGTGCAGAATTAGTTATTATATATAATGATTTACCATTTTTCTCTCAAAATTAAATAATTAAACAATTCATTTTATACACAAAAGAAACAAAGATAAATGTAAGAAAGGAATAGTGTGTAACCCTGTGTAATGCAAATGTATAAGTAAATATATTTAAAAGTCTGTTTCTCCAAGTAGTTAGATTATTTTTACAAAAGACCTACCGTCTAGTCTTTAGCACAGAAAGCACTGCAATTTCAAAGCTATTTGGCATGGTTTTATTATGTAAATTAAATGAAGTTGATAATTGTCAACAATATGTAATGCCAGATTACCACAGCCATATTACTGTGTATTATATTAAAATACAGTGCATTCTCCATTCTTGTGCATTGTCCCAAGAAACATGCCATCAATGTATTAAATTACAGACTGGGTTCGTTGGGGAGAGACCACAGCTTTGTTAACAACAAGATTTAGTGAAACAGTGCAATTTACATATTAAACTCAACATCATTATACCATATAATCTAAATCTCTTGTAGGACTTCCGGATGGTTCCACAATTAAAAGCTTGTTAGTAACATCATTGTAACTCACATAGCATAGTTAGCTACCTTAGACATATTTATAGGCTGGGGAGTACAGGGATAAGACTGGATGGAGGAGGAAGGAGAGAGGCTAACTTTGCCTGACTGGAAATAATCCTCGCTATAAGCAGAACAGTGTCGATCATAGTGTGTTGGATAGGCAGAAGCGTTATGAGACACAAATAGCGCGTGTGTATTCTCTCACACACACATCTAAACTAAAAGAGCAGGATAATGTTATCTTGTGTTTTCTCATGTTTTTGAACCTATTGACTTAGATGTGCAGAGGTGTGATGTGCAGATGTTCATGCTTCATTCACACACCAGTAACAACCTCCAGTCTGAAGCTGACCATATCTGATACAAAACTGAAAAGGTGTACTAGAAAGGCAGAGAAGAGGTAGGTTACAGAAAAGTTTACCTTACAGCACAGCATGCTTCTGGAATCATCTGTGTTTGTATGGATTTATGTTAGTTTAGACAGACTTTTTGTTTTGTCACATATGGTCCCTGCTACAGGGAAATAGTCTCACGCTAAATCATGTCAGAAGTATGAAAGAATCCCATAAATAACATCTCGGTATTTCTGTCTAGATTGTTTCAATTAAGAAAATTACTTTAGACCTAACCTATAAACCAGATGGTAGGATTTGTCTTTTGAAAGAGAAGTTATCAGGAGGAAGTGCACACTCCTTAGAGCAGACTGAGTCTGCAGAATCTGTCAGATAAGAGGTAAGGCATAAGTCATTTTTTCCCCCTTTCTTATCCTTTCATTTTGGCACTGTATTAAATCCAGCTGGCAATCCCTCTGCAACATTTTCCAAATCCATTCATTCTGCTCTGTTCCTAATGTCGAAAGAAGCAAAAGAAACTTTTTACCTTGACCTTGATTTATGGAAGTATCTCCTACCTCCCAAATACAAAACCGATCAACCTTACCTAGTGTGTCACTTTGTCCATGTGGCTAGCCTGACAACCCAAAAGACAGCATGAAACCTCTTTTTGTGCAGTTTAGCAACAGACTGAGGAGGTTACATTTTCAAAGTCGGGTTACTATACTCTATACCTTACAGACTTGCCTTCCACTCACAGGGAAACAACCAGATGAATGGGCTTCTGGCAGAAAATAAATAAATAAATAAATAAATTTATATAGAGAGAGAGAAATTCAGAACAGTGGTTAACACTTTTCCATAATAAACATATCATTATAACACTCATGATACACTCAGCTGCAGGTAGTATGACTTCAAGTAATTGGATTTTTTTCTCCAATCACAGCAGTGACCTATTCTCTCTCTATCCTTCCAGGTATCTCTGTACTGCAACCAACCTAAACTCTCCTGTAGTACCAGCAATTGCCACACTGCCAGGGGAAAATAAAGTCCCTTTCCCTCTCTGCCTCCCCATTGTTGCAGATGTTCCCAACCACAATTTTCTTGCATCTGCCAGGTTGTGACTTCTCAATGGAATCCCATGGCAAAGGGATGTGAACTCTCACAGGAGTTCACAGAATCTTTCACGCTATATTTTGTTTGCTTTAAACCTATTGCTTCAGAGCAAACTATTGGCCAACAATAATTCACTTGCTCCGAGAAGTAGTGCCCATTATTTCTTCCAAGTTTGCTGTAACAGTCCTGATTTTATAGAGCTCTATCACCTGTTTGCAGAATAAAGAGTCCTGAGCTTTTAAACTTATCTTTTAAGAAAGCCAGTTGCTGTTCTGTGATACGAATTGCTGTTTCCTTTACTTTTTGCCATATCCTCTTGAGAAGAGTGGCAGAAATGGTACAGTTTCAAGTTGTGGAACACCATGGACACACTGACATAATAATTATATTTTGTTCCCATTTCCTTCCTCTGAAAATCTCACATTAATTTTGTCTTTTTGACTTGTCAAACTGAGTACATATTTTCAGAGGATTTTCCTTGTCACTTCAAAATGTCTTTCCTGAGAAAAAGAGCCTCTTTAGGATCTGCATTTATGTGTGAAGAGTTGGTATTATTTTTCCCCTTGTGTGTATTACTTTTCATCCATGTTTGATAGATCAGTAGATGATTCAAGAATTTGAGCCTTATTTTGCAAGTTTTTGCAGTCAGTTATAGCAACCCTCTTGTTATTCATCAAAATCATAAAATTTAGCAACTTTGGTCACTTACCTAATTTTAATGATTATGAATCCACTCAGTAGCAAAAATTCCTGGAAATGTCTTGATATGTCCTTGATAAATATATCTGACAAAATTATTAGTAAAGAATTTGAGATTCTTTCAGCTAGGAATTTAAAGTTGAAACTAGATAAATTCAGATTACAAAATGAGTTAGAATTTAAATTTAAAAAGACAATTAACTGAAATTGTGGGCAATTTATCACCAAATGGCTTACTGAGGCTACTGATGGACTCTTTCTATTATTACCAATTTTAAAGTTAATAGTGGAAGGAGATTAATTTCATGAAAAATTGTTTTATTTAGTGCTATATTCTATTTAAAACAATGATAACGTATAGATCCTGCATTAATCCAAAAGTCAGACTGTATCTCTTTCAGTCTAAAGCCTGTAAGGCTATGTCTACAAGTATAGGTTTCATGATGTGTAAGGGCAATGTTAACTGCCAAGCTTGCAGATAGCCATGGTAAAAAATTACATGGAAAATTATTTATGCTAATAACATATTGCAACATACAATAACAAAACTGCAACTAGTGGCGGAAATGAGCTACACTTTCTTGCAATAAAAACCTTTGAAACCTGTAAAACATTCTGATGTCTCTTTTCTCTCAGTAGTCCGCATTGCTTCAACATGGTATAACAAGCAGTTTAATGCTTATGTATTCTGTGTCTAGTTAGAGTTGCTGAAGATCCCCCTCTCTCCGCCCTTGTGAGATCCCACTTGATGTACTGCATCTAGGTCTGGGGTCTCCAGCACAAGAAGGATGTGAATCTGGTAGAGTGGGTCCAGAGGAGAGCTATGAAGTTGATAAGAGGGCTGGAGCACCTCTCCTGTGAAGAAAGACTGAGAAAGCTGGGGATGTGAAACTAAAAGAAGGGAGATGATTAAACTAAAAGAGGGGAGGTGATTAAAATAAAAGAAGGGAGATTGAGATTAGAGATTAGGAGCAAATTCTTCACTCAGAGGGTGGTGAGGCACTGAAACAGGTTGCCCAGAGAGGTTGTGGATGTCCCATTGCTGGAGGTGCTCAAGGCCAGGTTGGATGAGGCCCTGGGCAACCTGATCTAGTGGGTGGCATCCCTGCCTATGACAGGAGGTATGGAAGTGGATGATCTTTATGGTCCCTTCCAACCCAAGCCATTCTATGATTATATGATTCTCTGATTCTGTGATTCTGTGATGAGTCTATGGGTCTATGATCCTATGATTCTGTGATTATAAAGTCAGGGAAGACTGTGCACCAGCCAAAGACAGCAAGTGCTCCTGCATCTGCCAGCCCCAGTCTTTTATCCAAGGTTCAGCCTGCCTCTGCTGATGAAATAGAAACCTGAAGTATCATGCACACAGCCTTGGTGGAAGCAGTCTGCGCTCCTGAAGCCCATGTTAGGCATCGGGCAAGTCTGAAGCAGAACCACACTTTGGGGTACTTTTGAATTGGTCTTTCAGCACCTATGAGTGCTACAATCCCTTATTGTAAAATACGGGATAACTGAAAAGGGATTAGGGAAAAGGAATCTCATTACAAGTAAGACGCAAGATCTTAAGTAACTCAAAGAACATATTAAACAACCCAAACACAAAAATAATCTTTACAGTTCTGTATTTTTTTTTGGGGGGGGGGGGGGGGGGCAGAGTGCTTGTTATATGTTTAAAGGATTTTTTCCTCCTGAATAGTTTTCAAGCTCATCTTGTTCTTCTGCTTCTGAATATGCACTTTGACATTAAAAAAAAATTAACTCTACTTTATACTGGTATTATCATTTGTATAACACTTAGACATGGACTTTTAAAAAAGTCTAAAATGAAAACGTAAAAAAGAAAAAAAAAAGCTAATAAAAAAATAAGAATTACATGGAAACTACTACTACTACTACTACTACTACTACTACTACTACTACTACTAAAGTAAGTTCTTCTGAGGGCACTATCCCCTTTTTCCTTATCTGGCATCCTGTCCTTCCTTTTTGTTCATTCAGTCACCAGGGCCCATATTTATTGTCTGTTGCTATCTAGCTTAGATTGCAAGCTGTTTAGGGTAAGGAGCTCATCTTCACAGAATCACAGAACGTTCTGGTTTGGAAGGAACATTAATGATCACCTAATTCCAATGCTCCCTGCCAGGGACACCTCCTACTTGACCAGGTTACCCAAAGTCCCATCCGACCTGGCTTGAACACTTCCAAGGATGAAGCATCCACAACTTCTCTGTGTAACATGTTCCACTGTCTCGCCACCCTCACAGTAAAGAATTTCTTCCTAATGTCTAATTTAAATCTAATCTAAATGTAACCTTTTTTACTTTAAAGCCATTACCCCTTTTCCTGTCCTTATGCTCTCTTGTAAAAAAGCCCCTCTCCATCTCTAGACTGAAAAAACATAACTCTCTCAACCTGCGTTCGTGGGAGAGGTGTTCCAGCCCTCTGATTATCTTCATGGCTCTCCTCTGGGATCACTCCAACAGGTCCATGTCTTATATGTCTGCAATGTTCCATGAATACTTTTAGAACTAAAAAAATAATAAGCTCTGCAGACTCAGTTTAGCATCCATTTCAATTTGTGGTGAAGGCTCACCATGTCTTCATAATGTGAGGTTGATTTTTTTTCTCTTAATGGCTGATGCCCGACAAGCATATAGAAAAATTCATATTTTTCTGGCTTCTGTTGCAGCAGTCTTGCTCATTACAGTCCCTGCTGACAGTGACCCTAGGCCAGTCTAGTCAAATCCAAGTTTTGCCAGTTAACATTTTCTTGCAGTCAAAATTCACTGTGGAGATTTCTTTAAATAGCCCTCTCGGTTTTTTTACAGTCATCTGTTACTAACACAGTTTTAAGTTAGAATAACCAGAAATCCCCTTCCAGCAATCTCTGATAGCCCATAAAGAATCTGGAAAGCACTCTTCAAAAGGTAAAATAAAAACTGTCTGTTTTAGTCACTGTTTCCTAGCAGTCATTTCCACATGGAAATAACAACAACTAGCTTTCCTGACTATTTAGGAAATGTTTCATTTATTAAGCAGCAACTTTCATGCTTCCAGGAAATATGTAAAATAAGTAGCTATAAAACAACACCGACTTGTTTACCTCACTTGGAAAACTCCCACTGTATGAGACATTTCAGTTGTTTTGATCAACTTACTCTCTCATTTCTTCAAAAACAGAATATTCAGCATGCTGAGCTTCTAGATCTTCAAGAAAAACAAATGACTACCATAACTTCTCACTAGAACACCATGAACCCTTTGACATTTGGGTGTGTGACAGGATGGTGGCAGGGAGGGTAGAAGGGGGATTTCAGTTTCTCCAGCTAAAATTGACTGTGTCACTTTGGAGTCAGTTTGATGTGGCAGCCCTTTCAAGCTCCTACAAAAGAGACTGCACTGTCTCAGTTGTCACAATGATGCATGTAGGATGCTTTTGCCCATAAGGTCCAGGCTTAAATCAACTGCTGCCATAGTCCACAGACGAGGGTGGGAGGATGGGAGAGCAAGAAGACCTTAAAATGAAAATCTCTGTTCTACTTTTCTCCTTATTCTGCGTACTTAGTGGAATGTCACGATATTTCTTCAAACAATATCCACCGTGAACACTGAATTTTCACTATTCCAGGGGGATTTCTAAACTTTCAAAGTGGTGAACCCCAAATTTATCATCTTTTACCCCTCTTCCAGACCTGAAGAAGTAGACTTTTAGAAGGCATTAGGAACGGGCGGGGACTCCCCCCAGACTCCCTGCTTCTGCGGGGACTCTCCATGGGCCACAGCCTCCTCCAGGCCACATCCACCTGCTCCACCGGGGGCTCCTCCATGGGCTGCAGCGTGGAGATCTGCTCCATGTGGGACCCATGGGGTGCAGGGGGACAGCCTTCTCCACCAGGGGCCTTTCCAGAGGCTGCAGGGGAACTTCTGGAGCACCTCCTCCCCCTCTTTCTTCACTGATCTTGGTGTCTGCATGGTTGTTTCTTACTCCTTTCTCTCCCAGTGGCTGTGAGGCAGCATTTTTTTTTTCTTTCTTAAATCTGCTCTCACAGAAGTGCAACCAATGTTACTCATTGGCTCAGCTGTGGCCAGTGGCAGGTCTCTTTTGGAGCTGGCTGGAGATGGCTGTTATCTGGCATGGGCAGTTTCTGGGCTCTTCTCACAAAGGACACCCCTGCAGACCCTGCTACTAGGCCTTTGCCACATAAACCCAATACAAAAAGCTATTGGGTAATGCACTCTTTGTAGACTCTCTAGCAGAAGAATACTTATATATATATGTGTGTATATATATATATATATATATAAATATGTTCATGGATTTGGGGTAGAATTATAGCAACAGCCGTTTTCATACAATCAGTAAAGTAAAAAGTATGCATACGCAACACGGAGTGGCAGGCTTTAATGAACACATTAGTGGCTGTCACTGCTGAGGAATGGGGAAGTAGGAGACTGTTTTAAATCCATAGGTATCCTGAGTAAAGTGTGCTCAATAACTTACTAATCTACAGAAATATATTGGTTTGGAAATGACTTTATGAAATGTCAATATTAAATTATTCGGTCGATATTGCCAACTTAGTTTGGGTTGTGAATACCCTGACGTTATAAAAGTACTCAATGACCTGTTTATCACATTGCTTGCCACTTGATACATCATAGCCCTTGTCATCAACACATTATTTTCCTTCTTTGAGAGCCCTAATTAATACATTATTGGGATGAATCAACAGCAGTCAATCTGTAAATGTTGGCTGAGAAATTCTGAAAACAGACAGGTATGGATTTGCCATTTTTAATGGCATTCTATTGTTTCACTCATTTATGATTGGGTAACTTTCAGGGATACAGCAATTATGACATAGTACACAGTGAACAGTCAATTAAACTCAAAACCTTTCTCTGAAAACACTTGAAATAGAAAATACTATTTCCAGATTTTCAAAACAAAGCAGATCTCTTCGTTCTGTGATGGCTGGCAAAAAACTAAATGCAGTTGACAGAGAGAGATATATCTTGGCAGGCTTTCACCAGTACTGTGGATAATCCTTATGAAAGTTAATAGCATTTATTAATTTGCCAAGTATTAACCATATTACTTCAACAAAAATGATGTTGAATCCACAAAGATCCACTAGCCTGTAAAGAAAAGAAAAACACAGAGCTTCTGCAGAGATTTTCTCACCTGCTGACACGATTACAACCTATGACTGTCTCAATGATGATCAGCCTTAGAAGGTTTATCCTTTATTTTCTACACCACTAAAAATATATATATATAAAATAGATATGTGAACAGACATACCATATATGCATTCATACATTACAATTTTACTTTGCTGGATGACTTGAAGACATTATAAATAAATTTTAGTCCAATTTATATTGAGTTCCAAAACCCTGGGAGATCTCTGACAGAAGACATTTCCCTATGTCTTCCTTTCTCTCCTGCCATAATCAAAAATATCTTCTGATTCAGCCAGAAAGGTGCAGACTTACCAGACTATGCTGTTAAAGGCATTGATTTTTTGCCCTTTAATAAATGTAAGTACAATGGCAAAGTAAAAGATTAAGCCTGGAATTAGAGTTTTGAATTGCTTAGTTCTTACCAAAGAATCAAAGTCTGCATCTTAGTTTCTCCAATTCGTTATCCCCACATTGCTGTTAAATGGAAGCTTTGCCTCTTTTTTGTTGTTTTGGGTTTATTGTACTGCATTTATACTGTGTTCATTACCGGCTTCAGGGCTTCTGCTTGTTGTTTACAATGATTGGAATGGAAATTTTCACACCCTACAGAGCAGGCATCATAATTTGATGTAGAGGTTTCTTTTCTCTGCCAGAAACTAGTCTTAGCGGTGGACAGGATGGTCCTAGAAAACTCCCAAAGGTAGTGCTTTTCCTCCCAAGTCCTTAGATGGTGTATCTTGTTCACTCACTTAGTATTCAAGTGATGATGAGACCTGTTTGGGGAGGGGGGGTGGGGGGGGTGGATCTTCATTGGATTAGAGTTTTAGTCTTAATCTGCAGAAAAGAACATGATTTCCTCCAAGCATTATTCCAAGTAGACTTTTTGGTGTAACACAGACACTGGAAATAACCTTCATTTCTTCTTTTCCTGTTACTTATAGATGACGACTTCTTTTTACCTATGTTTTAATACCCCAGTAGGATATTGGAGATATTTTTGGCTTTTGATACCTGAGAAATATGCTTTATGGATCTTTCTGGAGTAATCCCTAATACATTAATTCTTCTGGAAGTGAAACCTGCCTCAGGAAGTCAGTGGTACTTTCCAGTCCCAAATGGTGGCAAAGCGTTTAGTTTCACAGCTGCACATGCACAGATATAGATCTATTCTATAGCTATAAACTAATAGGACTTAATGGGGAACAAAACTGAATGTCAGTTCAAATTCATGATAGTTTATAAACTTTGATCTTCTTTCCTTGAAATACTTTGATATGACATGTCACATGCAAGCAATGAATGTGATTTCTGTTGCACATGTTTTTAGATCACAAGTGATTTATCACAGTAAAGGAAATGAGGAACATCTAAAGTATTCAGATTATCTTTCAGATGAACTGGAAAGAACATAGAGAGGAGCTTCTCCCCATCTGAGAGACAGCAATTTGGCGTAAAACAGTGATCAGACTGACATGAGTCAAACTTTACTATCTCAGTACTCAGAATTCAATAATACATATGGGTCTAAACAATATCGCAAATCAAAGCAGCCCAAATATTTAGGTCTATTCATATCCAGACTGCTTATCTTGAGTCTTAATCTTGAGTAGTGAATTTATTCTTAAGAGACTGCTGCTAGCCACAGAAACTACATTTTCAACTAATGCATAATATACGCTACAGGGATCCAGAAAGCTATTCTGAGTAGAAGAAAATCCAACAAGCACCCAACTTCCCACACAAATAGAAAGACCAAAGAGAGAGAATGTATAAATAATTTAAAATGCTTATGGGGTAAGCAGTTATATTATTTTTTTATAATAAAACTGAAGTTTCTAATGATCTTTAAATGATTAAAATATATATAAACATCTACATTGAATTACTACATTAACTACCTCTGTTTTTTTTTGAAAATTGCTCCAACACATTAACTTATGACTGTTTATATTGCTTTAAAAAAAATAAATCAATAAATGATAGCTAAAAAGGAAAACTCTCCAGCCAGCTATATAAAAAACTTCCCCACTTCAGTGATCATTTAAGCTGTGTCATAGAAAATTAGACTCACAGGTGATTGGGTGTTTCTTCTCTCACAAACTCAAGCATTGCTAATTAAATGCAAAGGGAAACACAGAAGCCTTAAAAAATTAAAAAAAGGCGCTAAAAATTGTTTAACAAAAAGTACTTATTATATAACACAGATGTAAAAATAGAATAAAAACCTTGCTTTGGAGCCCCTGCAGTGGAATAACCTCCTAATAAATGCTTTGATCTGTTGATTCTTAATCCTAAAAGCAAAGCTTCATTGTAAGCATTCACAGTAGTGACTAAAGGGTTATTACAAGAAGAAAATAAATTTATGCATGTGTAGAATTTCTAATAGCTAGTGTGCTCTCTGGAAGAACCTTCCAAGGGAAAACCAGCACCTCTTTGTGTGTGGCTACATGTCTGCAACACTTCTTTCAGGCTGGATACCAAATGGTAAAATATGTGTGACATTTGCCTGTCACCTTGAGTTAATTTGCAGGAAATAAATATACTGCTATGACAGAGAAATTTATAGGGAGTGTCATCAGATGAAAGTGTAAATTCAGAATGGATAGAAACTACTTAGTGTAGTTTACAATAGGTGAGAGGTATTGCTGAGACCAAACAGTACATTTCTCACCATTGTCCCCCACGCCCATCATCCCTGTGAAGTGGAAATTGCTATTTTAAAATTAAATGGAGAACAGAGAAAAGCCAACCAACCTTCAGAATGATAATTATCCAACAGGAAGAAAACAACTTAGAGAGTTAAGGCAACAAAATACTGGGCTAAGAATGATGATAACTGCACTTCCCAGATTTAAAACAGTCATTATGTATGTGACTGTAGTACATTAGATCACTTCTGCTGCTGTTTCTTTTTCATTCTCTGTTTAAGACATCTATTTGCAGAACATGGGCCAAGGAACAACTTTTTTCAATATACAAATACAGATAGAAAATAACAAAGGGAAGGGAAAATTATCTTATATCTGAGTAAAAAACAGGACACTCATCAAATGAAATTTTCCAGAATATCAATTTTATTAATATTATAAAAAATAAAGGAGGATGCTAAAAAAGAACCGATTTACCACCTTGTTTTGATTTTTAAACTACTAGGACCAAAAGATGGCATCTGGGCTTTAGTTTCTGTCATTTCAGGCACCTGGGACCAGATGCCAAGGATTTATTCTAGCAATCAAATGGAAAGGCAGGCACATCCATGACAAAATAATCCTCTCCAGTGCTGTACGCTGTCTGCTGCTTACCACTTTCCTCAGCTTTTAAATGAGCTGTAAGGTTTTGGGTTGGTTGGTTAGTTTGTTTTTGGTTCTGTTTATTTGTTTTTGTTCTGGTGAGTTCTGTGGTTTTTGTTGTTGTTGTGTTTTTCCTCCCTTTTGTTTTGTTTGCTTTGGTGTTGTTTTTCTTTGTTTTGTCGTTAGTTGTTGGTTTTTGTGTGTTTGTGTGGGTTTGTTTTAATCTTGACTAAGATTTGGGCATGGATGCCTCTTACAATACTGCAGAAGATTCCCTTAATGGAGATGGCTATTGTTTTCACCATTCCCCTGTCCTCTGCAGAAAATGACCTCAGCTTCCCAGCATTAGGAAGCAGCTGTAACATGCTGGCACAGTTCCTAAGCATGAGCACTGAATGAAGTGTTTGCGAGCAGAGGTCAATGCAGCTGCTCCCTGATGCCAGAACTCATCTTCTACAGCAGGAGTGAGGACCCCTGAACTAGAAGGCAGGTGGACTGAGAGAGAAATGCTGCCAAAGGATCATTTTCACAAATTTGTTTTTCCATTGCAACCTACATTATTTTATCTTGTTGGGTTTGTTTTAGAAAGGTTGTTCCCATGTTGCCGCAACAATCAGATGACTCCTCAGCTTCAGATTGGGGAAAGCTCTGTTATTAGAGCAGTGACAATAAAGAAAGAAAAATAAATATATATATTTTTTTCCCCCGGTGTTGGTTATGACATCTGAATCAATTCACTCTCCTTGCAAAATTCCACCTCACCTTGCATTACAATTGCTACATACCAAAAACTCTTAACTAAGCAGCTGTGTACCTGGTTTTATGTCAGTATCCAATTAGGAAGATGCAACTTGTTTTCAAGATTGTTCTTTTTTACTATTTATATCTTTAATCAACTACTTGTAAAATTGCCAGTTATTCCTTAAACAATTAATAAACATGGCAGAAAGTACTGTGCAGAACCAACACGTTGTTTTTGAAGAACACAAGAAGAGATTTCCATTAAATTCTATCTCCAAATTCTATCTATGGAGCAGCAGAGCCACCCTTTTGTTGTAGATCATCTAGATTCTTATTTTACAAGGTTTTGAAGGACGTTTTGCCTGTAGAATTGCCATTCTTATAGTTTTTTTTTTGTTGTTGTTCACATTTCTTAAAAAAATAAAAGTTAATTAAAAAATTAAAATTAAATTAAAATTTAATAAAAAAATAAAAGTCTTCGAAGTTAATACCACTTTTGTTAGCTAAGAGTAGGACTTTATATCATGCAGATGGAACAAATGAACACCTTGTGGAAAAACAGGCAATCTTTTCTCTGATTATGGATGTTTCTCAACTCCTTGTGCAATGTGGAAAGATTTACTGATCATGAGTCTCCCATTACTGAGATACACTAATTAGTGACTTGTACGTGTGAAAAGTAGAAAAGGAGCTTGAGGAATTAAAAACAAATGTGCTTTGTTCTGAGGACTTCTTTCTTTTGCATTTAATTTTCATGTTTTATCTTTCTTTGCAATAGCACCAAGAGTTTCTTGGCAGTACTTAGGATAAGTAATACCAGTTACTGCACTGATTACTGTCATCTATATAGCAAGATAACTGGCAGAGTAGAAATAGATGGAAAATAAAATAAAATAAAATAAAATAAAATAAAATAAAATAAAATAAAATAAAATAATAAACTTCTGTTGAATAAATTCCTCATGGGTTTCTTGTTGTTCACCTCCAGCTTGACTGTTAATTGTTTTGTCTCCCAGACTCACTGAAGTATGCAACTAAAAGACCGCTATTGTTACAATAATGAGAAAGTTGTTCTCATGAGGTTAAACTCTGATTAGAAAAATGTCTTTCTGCTTGCTCTGAAAACTCTGCAGTTGTTCACTAGTGTCATGTCAGATGGCTATGTGAGTTTTATCTCTATTATCCAAAGTTAAAACCCACTCAGGTTTTTGAGACATGCACAAAGAAAAATATGTAGTACTTGTGAAGCTAGTTCACAAATAGTTGATTTGAGTAGCTTCACTACCATTAGACTATCTAATGAAATATCTTGATTGATCCCTAGTTTCCAGGGGTAAAGACTATTTCATGTAATAATTAAAATTTTGTTCAATTAACTACATTTTATCTTACCTCTCCCCACCCCTCAACATTAGGATTCGATTAAGATTTGCTATACCATGTAAAAATATTTTTCCTAGCCACCTCATGTACTTTCCATGATATTCACAATAATTTCTTGAATGTTAAATTTTAATTATATAATTCCTTTGGCTATAGATTTCAAAGACTTACCGTATTTTACCATATTTCTGTCTTAATTCCTAGAATATCCCACACAAGTGAATCAATAGGGTATCAACATATATTTGTTTCTTTCTGCAGTGATCAGAAACTACTGCAAATTAACATTAGTTGCCAAACACCTTTGATCAGCTGAGACAGAAGAGTCAGCTAAGAAATAATGCCTGTAAAATTTCCATTGATTTGAAAATATGTTGCTATACCATTGTATGTCTTGGTGTATTTGAACATATTCTGTTAACAGAAATTAAAGGGACCCTCTAGAGAGTTGAAGTGCATGTCTCTAGAAAGCTATTGCATTATGGTAGATTTGACCACACAAAAGTCATTCCCTGAAGTACATTACAGAAGCTTTGAACACATAAAATGTATTCCCGAAAGTATAAAGCAGAAACAGTAGTAGCAATAACATTCAGTATATAGCTGTCAAGCTAAGGTTTGTTACAGTTATTAAGTTTTTAGCTCCATGAAATCCAAGGAAAATACAGGGTAGTAAAAATAAAGCAATTATTTGACAAAACACAGGGTTTAAAATCTTGGGTTCCTATTAACTCATTATAAAGTTTTGTACAGTGTAAATGAGGAAATTGTATTCTTGCATTGGAAAAGCATCATTTTTACATTACACATCCAGAAATACAGAAGGGACTCAAAATTGTTTTTCAGAGTGTGAATGTTCTTACAGCATAGTTTAATGAAATAATTCATTACACCTTACCTTTTCAAGCTTGAGACTGGAATTTACCCTCTGACACAATTATTTTGGTACGTCACTGCCTTTTCTGACTTTTCCAACTATGAAATGGAATTGTCTCATCAGTTACAAAAATCTCTCGGATATAGCTGCACATTCAAGCATTAGTTAAATGACAAAATCAATAATTTTACGTTATTTTTGATTTCATGGCACAGTTATAATTTTATTAAAGGTTGTCAGACAGGATTTTTAAATTCCATTGTTAAATCGTTGAAGGTGTAGAATAAAAGCAGCTGCTTTAGAGCATTTATAATTCTACACTTAAACTGTAAATAAAACAAAAGATAGAAATCTGAGAACCCCCAATCTTCCTGCATTTGGAAATATTCTGGGTAGCACATGTTTTGAATAAATAGAAATTGTAAGGACATGTATTAATAATCAGAATAAACTGAAGGTAACAAAATATTTATTTTGATTTAAGGTAATAGAAATACATCTTGATGAAATTATTAACTTATTTTAGGAATTGACAGCTGGTATATCAATTACAAGGTATTTCAAATTAATAGTAAATATTATATGACTTCTTTTCATGCATTGGTCATATTATTTTGCAGAATAAAAAGGAATTTGAATAACATTAAAAATAATAATTAATAATAATAAAAAAAGCTAAATCCTCCCCACTTTCACCACAGGGAATCTCATACTAATGGAATATCAAAGTTGAGATCCATCTATTGGAACTGAGGAAATAATATTCCTGTAAAGATATGCCAGAAGTAAACCAATCTCCAGAGACAACGCGAGGGAACAGTAATCAGCACAGCAATTCTGAGAGATTATGCTAAAGCAGGAAAAAACATACACAACAGAGGAGGTCTTGGACTGTAAACTACTTCCCAGCATTATTTCATCTATCCGACTGCTGTTACCTTTGTTTTGATTACTTGAATACATTTCTTTTCACCTTCACTGAAGTCCTCAAAGCATCTCACACCTCCTGTTCTATTGAGGGAAGACCTGATGCAAAAATTTGCTCCACTTCACAACTGAAAGCTAAAAATGGACACATCATGGACTTTTCTGATCCTCACTGAACCTCTGCTCTCAGGTTCCCTTGCCCTAGGCTGAACACTAAGGGATAAATTTGTGTGTCTGCAATTCAGCCGGTGGCATATGCTAAGATTTGTTTCACTTTTTTTTTTTATATCTTTTAAGGTATCTTAAATTCATATTTTTCCTTCTTTATGTGAAAGAAAGCTAAAGGGATCAGCTCATTGCAGAAAATGAGCTATTAGTGCTAGCCTGAAAGGATCTGGTCATAGTTGTGAGCTAGTTTGTTTCATACAAACCTTTTTTTTTTGGGGGGGGTGGGGGGGGGGGAGTGGTGTATTCAGGGAATACAGTTTGCTAATGAACAATTTCCTTCTGGCACTGTTTAGAAGTTACAAAAATAAATAAAATAAAAATCATAAACACAAAACTATAAATGGCATGGATTTCAAGTAACTTTTAATTACACCATCTTCCCTAAGTGTTTAGGCAGGAGATCTAAGGCATGATAAGGGAAACAGAAAGGAGATATTTACCTCGTGGGACTGTGCCTTACATTTCACTCAATCTGTTAATTTCTCAGTCTTCTTTTTATTATCAGTTTGTGTAGTTCATGGCATCTAGTACCTTCATGTCCTGAAGGCCACAAAATCCCTTGAGTCATACACAAAAATAGAACATGAATATTCTTCACAAATTATGAAAAAATTGTTCTCTCTGAGTTACCTATCAAAAAAAAAATAAAAAAATCATGAGAGATGTGTGACTGAATGTACGCATTTCCACAAAAAGAGCATTTAGTTTATTATATTTAAGTTTGGAGCACTCATTGTTTTCACAGGCTCACTCTTACTGTGAGTTTACCTTTGCTGTATTACTTTCTTCTTTTCAAACATTTTCCTATCATCCCACTAAGTCAAGAGGATAAAGCTAGTTTCTTTGAATTAATATTAGTACAGTTCTAGGGAACTGGCTGACAAGAGATGCTCTAACAGATACAGTCTTTGAAATTCACAGTGTGCCAGAACTTGGTCTCTGTTGTGCACTGTACACAGTCACCACAGGATTGGGAAAGCAAGAACATCCACTGTCCCCTAAATCCATCCTGAAAAGTTGCTTTAGTGTTTCATAACTTGCCTCTGGAGACCAAGACCAGAGAAAAAACTATTTCATCAAACATCCCAGATGATGTATGAGTACGGAAGATTAAAAAACAAAATCAAAAACCAAAACACCACATACAACACTTGCTTATCTACGTAACAAGGTCTAGAGGATTGTAGTTCAGCATTTTCCTTATTTATTGACACCACCTTTTCCCGAGTCAGCAAAACTACCTGCAGTAGTAAATTCTCTCCAACACCAGTAACAAAGTTTGATCCAGAATAATTAAACAAGCTACCCAAAATATACTTACAACCCATTAAAATTCTGTGATAAAGCATTTTTTAAAATGTAAAATAGTACAACTATTGTGATTACCCTGAGAACTGCAAACAAGGGAAATCAAAACAAAACAAACAACAACAACAAAAGAAACGGTACATTTGAGATCATTTGTGTGTAAAAAGTTTTGTGCACCCAGAGAAGGAACAGTCAAGAGTAATACCTCGTTGTCTGTCTTTGTCATGTAAAGCTCTATTCAGTCTTGGTTAATTCACTGTCTTTCTGAGTTCTAGATATCCCAAGATTTTCCAGGTATTAAGTATAATGTGAGTGAATCAATGTGACTTTTCACAATGACAACTTAGAGATTAGAGTGGAAAACAAACAAACAAACAAACAAACAAACAACAACAACACCACCACACACCAACAAAAACAGCATATGGATATTATTTTTTCTACATAGCTGAATTGAACATTGGCCTTGGTGTTAAAACAGCAAAAGAAATATACCAAAATGTGTTTGGAAACAGACAGAATCATCTCAAGATTCTGAGGCTCAAGAATGAATCTATTAGTTCCTGAACTACATTTCATTTTAAAAGAGCAGCAAAGCAAAATTAAATAAATAAATAAATGTAAACAAAGCAGCAGAAATTAGCTTTACCACTGCACTATATTTATAATATGAAGGTGCAATCTGTGCTATTGGTGTGATGGAGTAGATCAAAAAGAAAAAGAACCAACAAGGATCTACAAAACTGTAGCATGGATTTTTATTCTTTACAATCTTGTCCAACTTTTCTTCAAACAAATGCTTAGTGCTGAATATCTAAAAGATATCAAAAGCAGAATGCATATATTCCATGAAAGGAAAAGGGAAGGCAGTTCTAGGAACATACCTGCATTTTTAAAGATGAAGGCCCAGCTTCAGTGGGGAGTTTTCTGGGGTTAAGTTTGTATTAAATGTATAGGAGAATTAGATGAAATTATAAAAAGTATTTACATATAAAATTAAATTAAAATTAATTTGATTAGTATTAATTAATTAATATATAAAAATAATTTCTATATAAATTTAGAGTATTAGAATAGGTCTCCTTTTGGGAAGATGAATACGTATCTACTACTACAGCATGTGTAATATTAGGAAAAATCACACAAAGAAATATGTCCAGATGTGTGTTTCTATGGAACTACAATAATCAAAAGCCAGAGTAGGCAGTCATTTGGTATGTTGCAGATAAACAGATATATCATCAGAAATATGTGGAACATTTGTGATCTCAAATTCACACAACCCTTATTATTTATGCTCTTTGTTTAGTTGACTGTTTGTAAACCAATAATCACCATTTGTTTTCAGAAGAATTTTTGTTTTGTTTTGTTTTGTTTTTATTTTGGTTTTGAGTGATGATATAGTGCCTCTTTGGAATCAGTTGAAAGAACACTGGTTCTTCTTAAAAGGATTCTAAGTGTCTGAACTTGTAGCAATATCTCTTTTCACAGGAAGTTTTCTTCTTTTCTTATACCACAAAATCCAAATTGTTAAAGACTCATTTTGCAAAACAACCACGTGATAGAAAAGCTGGGTCACCATTTCTTATTTATGTCCTCTGATGTCAGAAGAGAAAGGAGTGGAAAGGCACACCCCAACCTCACTTCAAAATCTGCAGCATCTATAACATATGTGGCAAGGAATAATGAGCAACAGGCAAGGCAACACAATCTTCTCTATAATACTGTATGTTCAGTATCCCTTCCTTCTTATATAGGAGATGTTAAGACCAGTCACGATAACAACCTTACTATATTAAGTGTGACAATAGTTATCAGACTTAAATTATAACCATGCAAATCACATTTGTTTTTTAGTTACAGCTGTATTTCTGGTATCGGGACTGGGATTATTAACACATGTTCTGAGTGTATTTATATCATTAAGCCCTCGGGTGGTCCAGGAACTGCACAGATGAACTATGGGACACTTTTGAGATTATTTGGAGACAAGGTGGTTGAATGAATCTTCAATATCAAGTATTTAACTGATCAACAGGATCCCTCTTGATGGGAATTTTGGACAGTTCTTGAAATTTCCTGAGGATGCTCTTGCTCTGTTTCATCTAATTATTTTTATGGGTGAAGTTTCCAAAGGCTCTCCTGAGCAGCCCCTACTGCACAAGTGGTCACACCATACATAAATATTTGTAAATCATAGTATAATAGAATTTTAAGGTTGGAAAATAACTCCAAGATCATCTGGTCCAACCATACCCCTACCACCAATATCACCCACTAAACCATGTCCCTAAGCACCAGGTACAAACATTCCTTAAAACCCCCCAAGGACAGTGAATCCACAACCTCCCTGGGCAACCTGTTCCAATTCCTGAATACTTGTTCTGAGAAGTAATGTCTCCTAATTTCCAACCTGGTGCAACCTGAGGCCATTCCCTCTTGTCTTATCACTAGTTACCTGTGAGAAGAGGTCAACACCCAGCTCCACACAACTTCATTTCTGGTAGTTGTAGAGAGCAATAAGGTCTCCCCTGAGCCTCCTCTTCTCCAGACTAAACAACCCCAGTTGCCTCAGCTTCTCCTCGTAGGTCTTGTGCTCCAGGCCCTTTACCAGCTTCATAGCCCTTTTCTGGACATGTTCCAGGGCCTTGATGTCCTTGTACTGAGGGGCCCAAAACTGAACACAGTATTTGGGGTGCGGCCTCACCAGAGTAGAGTACAGGGAGACAATCACCTCCCTGGTCCTGCTGCCTACACTATTCCTGATACAAGCCAGGATGCCGTCGGGCTTCTTGGACACCTGGGCACACTTGTGGCTCATGTTCAGGTCAACATTGACCAACACAACCAGATTCTTTTCCTTTGCACAGCTTTTAAGCCACTCTCCCCAAAGCCTGTAGCGCTGCATGGGGTTGTTGTGGCCAAAGTGCAGGACCCGGCACTTAGCCATGTTGAACCTCAGCCCGTTGGCCCCTGCCCATTAATCCAACTTGTCCAGGTCCCTCTGCAGGGCCTTCCTACCCTCTGGCAGATTTGACACTTCCCCCCAACATGGTGTCATCTGCAAACTTACCGAGGTGCACTCAACTCCCTCATCCATATCATCAATAAAGATATTAATGAGGATGGGCCCCAACATCGACTGCTGGGGACACCAATGGTGACTGGTTGCCAGCTGGATTTCACCCCGTTCACCACCACTCTCTGGGCCCAGCCGTCCAGCCACTTTTTAACCCAGCAGAGAGTGTACCTGTCCAAGCCATGGGCTGCCAGCTTCTCCAGGAGAATACTATGGGACACCATGTCAAGGGCCTTGCTGAAGTCTAGGTAGACTACGTCAACAGCCTTTCCCTCATTCACCAGGTGGGTCATCCGGTCATAGAAGGAAATGAAGTTGGTCAGGCAGGACTTGCCTTTCATGAACCTGTGCTGATTGCACCTGATCCCCTGGTGGTCCCGCATACATTGTGTGACTGCATTTAAAATGACCTGTTCCATTACCTTTCCTGGCACCGAGGTCAGGCTGACAGGCTTGTAGTACCCTGGCTCCTCCTTATGACCCTTCTTACAGATGGGCATCATATTAGCAGTTCTCCAGTCATCTGGGACTTCTCCGGATTACCATGACCTCTGATAGATGATGGAAAGCAGCTTAGGAATCACATCTTCCAGCTCCCTCAGCATCCTTGGGTGGATCCCATCTGGCCCCATGGAGTTGTGACAGTCCAGGTGGAGCAGCAGGTCTCTAACTGTTTCCACCTGAACTGTGGGAGGGTTCTCCTGCTCTTCGTCCCAGGCTTCAAGGCTGGGAGGATGAGTACCCTGAGGACAAGTGATCTGGCTAGTAAAGACACATGCAAAGAAGGCGTTAAGAACCTCAATCTTTTTTTTATCCTCTGCAGTCGTGTTCCCCTCTGCGTCCAGTAAAGAATGGAGATTCTCTTTGGCTCTCTTCTTTCCATTAATATATTTATAAAAACATTTTTTTGTTATCCTTGACCATAGTGGCCAGGCTGAGCTCGTGCTGGGCTTTGGCCTTCCTGATTTTTTCTCTTCATATCCTGGCAACTTCCTTGTACTCTCCCCGAGTTGCCTGCCCCTTCTCCCACCACTCATAAACTCTCTTTTTGTCCCAAAAACACAGCAAAAGCTCCCTGTTCAGCCATGCTGGTCTTCTTCCCCACCAGCTCATCTTATGGCACATGGGGACAGCCTGCTCCTGAGCCTTTAAGACTTCCTTCCTGAGGAGTGTCCAGCCTTCCTCGACCCCTCTGCCCTTCAGGACTGACTCCCAGGGGACCCTCCCTACCAGCGTCCTGGACAGTTCAAAGTCTGCCCTCTGGAAGTTCAAGATAGCACTTTTAGTCACAACCCTCCTGACTTCACCAAGAATAGAGAACTCTACCGTGTCATGGTCACTCTGCCCAAGACAGCTCCCTACCACCATATCTCCCACCAGTCCTCCTCTGTTCTTGAACAGCAGGTCTAGTGGGGCACCCCGTCTGATAGGCTCACTGACCAGCTGAGTCAGGAAGCTTCCCCACACTCCAGGAACCTTCTAGACTGCTTTCTAAGGGCTGTACTGTATTTCCAGCATATGTCTGGGAAGTTAAAGTTGCCCATAAGGACAAGCATTGGCGACTGAGTGATTTCTGCCAGCTGCTTATAGAATGCCTCATCTGTCTCTTCATCCTGGTTTGGCGGTCTATAACAGAGCCCCACCAGGATGTCCACCTCATTGGCCAACCTCCTGATCATTTTCTACAAGGACTCTACCTTTTCATTCCCAAACCCAATCTCAACAGAATCAAAACACTCTCTAAGATAGAGAGCCATGACAATGCCCCTCCTTTTCTTCCTGTCCCTTCTGAAGATCTTGTAGCCATCCATTGCGGCACCCCAGTCATGGGAGTGGTCCCACCACCACATTTCAGTGATGGTGATTAGGTCATAGCTTGCCTGCTGCACAACGGCTTCCAGCTTCTCCTGTTTGTTGTGCACGCTGCATGCATTGATATAGATGCACTTGAGTCACGCCACTGCCCTCACCCCCAACCCTGGGACTGCTCCCCCAGGCTCAACTCTATCGAGTCTTATTTCCCCGTTCCCCCTTCATACCTAGTTTAAAGCCCTCTTGATGAGCCCCACCAGCTCCTGGGCTAGAGTCTGTTTCCCCCTTTGGGACAGGTGGGACCCATCAGCAGCCATCAGGCCAGGTGTGAGTAAACCTCCTCGTGATCAAAAAAAATAAAAAAAATAAAAAAAAATTTACTGCAACAGCCTCTCAGCCATGTGTTAATCAGCTGGGCCTTCCAGATCTGCTCAATATCCCTCTCCACCAATGAAGGGATAGAGGAAAACACCACCTGTGCACCCACTCCATCCAGTAACCGCCCTAGTCCCCTGAAGTCCCTTTTGATAGCCCTCAGGCTTCTCTCAGCAATTTCATTGCTGCCAGCTTGAATTATAACTAACAGGTGGTCTCAAACCTACTCTTCACTTACAGTGGTGGGACTTTGCTCCCCCAGCCTCCATCTACAGGTTCAGGGAAATAAGACTTGGGATGCTCATCTGATGAGGCAAAGCTCATCACCTGATGGAGGCAAAGAAGTTATTGAGTACCTCAGCCTTCTCCATGTCTGTCATTACCAATTACTCAGATATAGAAGCTCACTCCTAATATAAGAAATTAGCCAGCTATAATTGCTTACACACTACTATTTTCACCCCTCAGTCTATTTTCACAAAAGTTAAAGGCGCATGGTGGCCCTCAGGGACTCCTCCTGTCACCCCAGGACAGCAGCCCAAAGGGAGCTGGGTCCTGTCTCGTGCTCTTCCTCCAGGCTCTGTGCAGAAGAGATGCCACCTCTTGCACAAGGGCTGGGGGACGGGAAAGAAGCACTCACACAACCCCTGAGAATTGGCAGCAGAGATGCCGGGACATCTTGCAGGTGAGCCTGAGGGATGTCCATGGTGTTTGGCAGCTCCAAGCTAATGCTTGGCGTAGAGGCTGAGCCCCAGGTAGGGAGCTGGCCGGGCACTCCTGCGATGCTGTTTCTGTGCTCACAGCCCATGCCTCATGCCGTTGCAATGCCAGTGGTAATGGCAGGGACTCGTGTCTTTGGCACACTCATACATTTCCGTGGGCTGCATGCCAGAGGTCCCTCGAGCACTGGTGTCTGTTCTTGTGCTGCAGGCGCTATCCTTCTGCCCATGCCACTGCCACTTCCTCTTCCCGTCAGGTGCCTTCCTTCTCAGTGCTTCCTGGGACTGCATCTCTGTCCTCCCACCCCAAGGAGGGCTGCCACTCGCCTTCCTGCTTCTGGGCTTCTTGCTGCCAAACAAGCTGGCTGTCAGAGGGCCTAGAAGCTCAGCGAGTGGTGGGCCAGCTCCAAGGGGTTCTGTTTTATAGGGCTCCAAGCAAAGGTGGGGCAGTGGTGGCCACTGTGACCTCAGCAAGTCTCTGTGATGCCCAACGTGAGTGGCCCATGTGTGGCCAAAGGCAGCTGTGTTGGGAGCGGCCTGCAAGATGCCCTCATGTGGAAGAAGGAGGAGGGTTGGGAGGGGGCTAAGGGCCCCTTTTCTGGGGCTGGCTCCCCCGAGCCATTTGGTTTGCCAGAGAGAAAGGCTGCCCCTCGGCCACAAGGGACTGCCCTCCACCTCCCATCCTGTGCCCTGGGTTTATTTTTAACACTGGTTTTGAGGTAATTTCATTCTATTCTTTATGGAAAAGAACAGAAGCAAGATGTATCTTCAGCCCTAATTCCCATGTGCGCTTTGCATACGTGCTTTCTGGTGTAAGCAGGTAGGTGCACACGGATGTTACCATGTACAAAAATGGCTGTTTCGCAATAATAGTAATAAAGAATAGGATGGTACCTGCCACACAATGCTACTTGTAATAACAGAAAATTATTAAGATATAGAAACTCAGTTTTTCTAATATAAAAAATTCGCCATCTGTAATCACTTACATAGTACTATTTTGAATCATCATAGAATCATAGAGTCATTAAGGTTGGAAGAGACCTTCAAGATGGCCTAGGTATCATATCCGCCAACTCCCTTAGCACCTTTGGGTGTATCCCATCAGGGCCAATATATTTGTGAGTTTCTAGCTTACCTCCATAACATCTAACCCGATCCTATTCAAACAGGGGAAAGTCTTCCTTTCTCCAGACCTTTTCTCTTGTTTCTTGGCTTGGCAGTGAGCAGCACCTAGCCTTAGCAGTGAAGACTGAAGCAAAGATGGCATTCAGTAACTCTGTCTTCTCTGTATCCACTGTCACCAAGGCACCCACCTCATTTAGCTGCACAGCCACATATTTACTAATCTTCCTTTTACTGCTGATGAATTTGAAGAAGCCCTTCTTGCTGTCCTTGATGTCTCTTGCTAAATTTAATTCTAACTAGGCCTTGACCTTCCTCATTGCATCCCTACATTCTCTGACAATATTCCTATATTCCACACAAGTGGTCTGTCCCTTCTTCCACATCATGTATGCTTTCTTCTTCTGTTTAGGTTTTCCCAAGAGCTCCTTGCCCATACACACAGGTCTCCTGTCCCCCTTGTTCAACTTCTTTCTCTGAGCTTGGAGGAAGTGATACTTGAATATTAGCCAGCTCTCCTGGGCCCCCTTTCTCTCTAGGGCCCTGTTCCAGGGGATTCCTCCAGTTAGGTCCCTGAAGAGGTCAAAGTTAGCTCTCCTGAAATCCAGGGTTGTGGTCCTACTTTTTGTCCTGCTTCCTCCTCGCAGGATCTTGAACTCCAACATGTTGTGATCACTGCAGCCGAGACTGCCCTCAGCTTTCACATTTCCAACTAGACCATATCTGTTTGTTAGTACCAGGTAAAGCAGCGCCCCTCTCCTTGTTGGCTCATCTACCACCTGCGTCAAGAAGTTATCCACAATATTCTGCAGGAACCTTCTGGACTCTTTGTTCTGAGCTGTGTTGTCTTCCCAGCAAATATCAGGGTGGTTAAAATTCCCCATAAGAACCAGAGCCTGCGAACGTCAGGCAACTTGCAGCTGCCTGTAGAAGGCCTCATCCACTTCCTCTTCCTGATCTGGTGGCCTGTCGTAAACACCCAACAAGAAGTCATCCCTGTTGGCCTGCTCTTTAATCCTCACCCATAGGCTCTCGACTTGCACTTTGTCTCCCTCCAGGCAGAGCTGCATACATTCCAGTTGCTCACTCACGTAAAGAGCAACTCCACCACCTCACCTTCCTGGTCTGTCCTTCCTAAAAAGCACAAAGCCATTCATGGCCACATTCCAGTCACGAGAGCTGTCCCACCATGTCTCAGTAATTGTGACAAGATCATAGCCCTGGAATTGCATGCACACCTCCAGTTCCCCTTGTTCATGCTGCGTGCATTTACATAGAGGCATTTGAGTTGGGCTCCCAATACGTCTGTCTTTTTGGATGGAGCAACTATAACTCAACCATGTGGGCCTATGGTAGCTCTCTTGTTAGGCTGTGCTCCCTCTCTAGGTTCTGGGAATCCTTTGCCAGCTGTGGTGTTCAGCTGGTGTGACTGGGTTGGCATGTCATCCCGCACCTTATCTCCAGCATCCCTGATGATACCCCCCTTCCCCACCAAATCTAGTTTAAAGCCCGATCAATGAGCCCTGCTAGCTCTGATACTATATAAGGCTTCCTGTTGCAAAGAAACCCGAAATTTTGGTGATGACACCAGCCACGGAGACACATTTTAATGGATGCTATACTTCTGTTCTCATCACCATCAGTACTGCGGAGAATGGAGGAGAAGAGGACTTGCACACCTGAGTTCCTGATCATCCATCCCACTTACGAGTCCAGAGGAGGGCCACAAGGATGATGAAGGGACTGGAGGACCCCTTCTATGAAGACAGGCTGACAGAAGACAGTTGGGGCTGTTCAGCCTGGAGAAGAGAAGGCTCCAGGGAGACGTGATAGCAGCCTTCCAATACCTAAAGGGGAGCTACAGAAAAGCTGGGGAGGGACTCTTTTATCAGGGAGTGTAGTGAAAGGGCAAGGAGTAATGGCTTTAAACTAAAAGAGGGTCAGTTTAGTTTAGATAGAAGGAAGAAATTCTTTACTTTGAGGGTGGTGAGGCACTGGAACGGGTTGTCTAGAGAAGCTGTGGATGTCCCACCCCTGGAAGTGTTCAAGGCCAGGTTGGATGGGGTTTTGAGCAACCTGATCTAATGGAAATTGTCCCTTGCCTTGGCACAGAGGTTGGAACTGGATGGTCTTTAAGGTTCTTTCCAACCCAAACCATTCTGATTCAATGATAAGAGCACACACAGCTAGTTTAGATGAAAAGCAGGTTTGCATCTTTATGGCTAGCATTGATCTTTATGATTACCAGAAAGCTACTTAGCAAATCTACTAGAAGACCCACAAGTTACCTTTAGCAATACTAGGTCATCATTCTCATATTTTCTTTCTAAAGTATTTATTTGTTAAAAAGAAAAAGGAGAAAGTTACACTCAGTTTGATATGATGAAAGTTTAAAATCCAAGGGAAATCTTTGTTTTTTATTATCCAAGAGGCAAGTAAGACAAAAAATCTAATCACAGTAGTCCATTCTAGTTTTACATAGTGTAAAATCATTTTATAACCTTACATCATTGAAAATCTGCACACCATTCACCATACAATCTTTAGAAAAAATATAACTACTGTTTGTAGGCACATTTTAAAAAATTAAAGGAATCTAAATATTTTGTACTGCTGGTGAACCAAATATTGATTTTTATTTTTTCTCTTCTTGATATGATAGTTCTTAATTTTTTACTCATCACAGAAACACAACATAATGGATGTTGAATAAACAGACTTAAGCTTTACAAGATAGGTCCATCTTTGAGAGAGAAGAGATACTAAATGAAAATAAAAAGCTTTCATTCCTTCCTAAAGCTGAGAACATGAAGAGTGGTATAAATCTATCATATTAACTAAAATCTTTACTAACAGGATGTAGGTCAAGAACAAAATGACTGGAGGAACAAATGATGAAAACTCATCATCTTGCCTAGTAGGAGAAGGAAATAATAAAATAAAATAAAATAAAATAAAATAAAATAAAATAAAATAAAATAAAATAAAATAAAATAAAATAAAAAAAAGAGGAAGAAGGAAGAAGAGGGAGAGGGAGAGGGAAAGGGAAAGGGAAAGGGAACAAACAATCTGGGGAGCAGAGTAGATCTTAAAAAACAGGAATGGAGAAATTACATGTTAGTACAAAGAAAATCACACACAATGGATAATGGAGGAAACACACACACACAGTTTAAAAATGTTAGAAAAAGAAAAAAGGGTTTAAAAATTCACAGAATCACAGACAATTCGGGTTGGAATAGATCTCAGGATGTCATCAGGTTCAGCCTTTTGCTCAGAGCAGAGACAGATGTCTCTGATGTCAGACCAGGTTTCTCTGGGCTTTGTACACTCAGACTTTGAAAACCTCCAAGGAAGGAGACTTCATAGCCTCTCTAGGCAAAGTGCCTCACTGCTGGTCTCTCCTCATTGAGAAATTGTCCCTTATATGCAGTTTAAACCTCTCTTATTTCAGCTTTTGCTGAAATACTGTATGAAAAAAAATAATAATAAATAAATAAATCATAGACAAACAAAGAACAAGCCAATGTCAGCTTTGCATAACTGGGAAGGAAGAGCAAAATAATTAAAATATTGTAACAAAAAACACCATGACTATCTCATTGTCACAGAGAACTGTGACTCAGTCATTAAATACAATAGGTTTCTGGTCATGTCTGGAATTGCAAACAATCTTCTCACTTCTACCAGCAGAATTCCAAGATAAGACATTTTTATGATGGTAGAAAGACACCTAATGCTGTTACAATGATATCAAGCAAAAGGCTCAACAGTATAATCCAAAAAGTTAAAAAGTGCCACCATTAAAAAAATAATAAAAATAAAGTAAAAAAATAAACACAGATATGTTCTAAGATTGCACATTATCTTCTTTTCATTGTTGAAAAGCATCTAATTTGTATAAGTCTGAGATAATTTTAAATTATTGCAAAAGAGATAATCTTAAAAAAAATAAATAAATAAAATTAACATTTGCCCAGTCAAAAATATAAAAAAAATGTACAAGAAAACTTGCCGGGTGAAGACAATTTTTGAAAAAAAAAAAAAAAAAGTAAATTTAAATTCGTTATTTTGAAAAGAAATAAAAAATACAGAAGTCACAAAAGTCAAAGCTCATGAAAATTTTATAAATAAAATTGCATCAAAGAAAAGTATCTTCTTGTATCATACCATAAGGTCAGTGGGATGACTTGCTTTCAATATTTTGTCAATATCCTGCTTTCAAATTATCTGCAGGTAGATTTACAGACCTAATTATTCGGTTTTAAAAGCCTGAAAAATGTTGAATATTTTTTTCCCTCTGTGAACTGCTAAAGGTAAATTTAGCTGAGAACTGCTTCTAATTCTGTATTTAGATTATACAGCTGGGTAAATGAATGCACAAAGTGTAAAGGAGCTACAAATTTCTCTGATGCTGTATGGTTTGTTGTGTTTTTTTTTTGTTTGTTTTTTTGAATAGACGTTTCTGAAAATTCATTTGACAATAACAGTTTGGTACATTCACAAGTAATCTAGATAAAAAGTCATACATTTTATATAAAAGATGGGCACTAAGATAAGATAAGATGCAAAATTATGTGTCTGTCTCCTAATCAGTTCAAGAGCAGGCAGGCATCCAGGTATCTTTCAATACATGGGCTTAATATCACTTACGCAAAGCCACAAAGGAAGCTTTTGGCAAAGCAGGAAATTAATCTGTAGTCCAGTGTAGCAGCACAGCTGTTTTTATGTAATCATATATTATGTACATGAAGTGACAATTTTTCAAAGAAACCTACAGAAACTTTATCTGATAATGAAATCTGTTATTTTGGAACCAATCTCTTGGACTCTGCCATGTACAAAACTGCCACATGGCAAGCTGTGGAAACAACAAAGTCACATGCTTTTCTTGTCTTTTATTCTATAGGTCTGATTTGGCACTAATTCATTATAATTTATCAAAGTGTCTTTCTGAAAGTCTGACAATACCTTATTGGTCACACGTTGTGAAGGCTCCTGGTGCCTTCTGTGCACTTTTGTATCTGAGCTGCAGTGACATTATTTGCCAACTGATGTTTCAGTGAAGACATAGGAATGCTGAGCAGAGTTGCCTTCAGGGCAAATTGTGTTAATCAAAGTTCATTAACCCTAGAGAATGGGACCTTGAGTCAGCTACAACTATGAGGTGAATCTGTCTAGACCTTTTCCTAATTCTGTATGCTCTAAAGAATACTGGAATGCTTCTAAAATAAAATAAAATAAAATGATAACAAAATAATAAAATAAAATAAAATTAAAATTAAATAAAATAATAAAATAAAATAAAATAAAATAAAATAAAATAAAATAAATAATAAAATACAATAAAATAAAATAAAATACAATAAAATAAAATAAAATAAAATAAAATAAAATAAAAAATAAAATAAAATAAAATAAAAATAAAATAGGTAAAGGAAAGCTTAGGAAAAAAAAAAAGAAAAAAGAAAAACAGTTGAAGTTAGCAGGTTTGAGAGAATAGAAATAGAGAAGATTTGTACCTGCTTTAGCTGCCTGTTGGGATCTTTCAGGCAGATGTTTACTCCCAGTCTTAGTTCTACATAACTGTATTACTTTTTGAGCTGAGCTAAACAGTGCTGCAATTCCCTGTTGTCCCTCAGACAGTCCTTTTCATTAGCTCTAAGGTTTACTGCTCCATTCTGCTGTCAGTTCCTCTGCTTGAGCTGCAAGCTTGCAGCTCCATGTTGTGAATTTCCTACTTGCTACATCTCAAAGTTTTTTCATCCTGCTTGACTGCTCAACAGAGAAGGACAAGTCCCCTCTTTTCACAAGAGATACAGTTTACCCAGTCACTCCTCTCTTTAAAAGATCCATTATCATTGAAATGTTAAAAACAAAAAAATAAGAAAGGACAACAACAACAACAACAAAATTCTCACCCAGAACAAAGAGGTATTTTAGAAATTCCAGTATCATCAATTCATTCTTAGCAGTAAAGGCACATAACTTGCAAGCAGGAATGAACAACAGCCCTGCAATTCCTAATGTTGGATGAGTGACAAGTACCAGAATTAGGTAGTAGGGGTCTGTGGTGGTTTTACTCAGGTGGGCGGCCAAGCTCCACCACAACTGCTCTCTCACTCCCCCTGCTCAAAGAGGAATGGGGAAAAAATACGATGAAAAGGGCTCAAGGGTTGAGATAAGGATGAGGAGATCACGCAGTAATTATCATGACAGGCAAAACAGACTCAGCATAGGGAGATTGTAAGATTTATTACCCATTACTAACAAGTTAGAGAAGTGAGAAACAAAGGAAAGAAACCAAAAGTGCCTTCCCCCCCATTCACCCTCTTCCACCTCCTTCCCCCGAGCGGCGCAGGGGAATGGGGGAACAGGGGTTATGGTCAGTCTATAGCACTTCTTCGCCACTCCTTCTCGATCACTCTTGTCCCCTGCGCTGTGCTTCCCACAGGTAACAGCTCTTCAAGAACTGCTCCAGATATGGGTCCATACCATGGGGTCTATTCCTCAGGAGCAAACTGCTCCAACCTGGGTCCCCCACGGGCAGCAGCTCCTGCCAGGTCACCTGCTCCTGCGTGGTCTCCTCTCCACGGGCTGCAGGTCCGGCCCAGAATCTGCTCTGGTGGGGGTCTTCCACAGGCCACAGCCTCCAACAGTGCAGGTCCACCTGCTCTACCATGGTCTCCTCCATGGGCTGCAAGGGGACATCCTGCTTCACCATGGTCCTCACCACAGGCTACAGGGGACTTCTGCTTTAGCGCCTGGAGCACCTCTCCCCCTCCTTCTTCACTGACCTTGGCACCTGCAAGGCTGTTCCTCACTCCTCTCACTCTCCCAGCTGCTGTGTGGTGCAGCATTTTTTTTCCTGTCTTAAATATGCTCTCACAGAGGCTCAAACAACATCATTCATTGGCTCAGCTCTGGTCAGCGGTGGGGCCCTTACCTAACATGGGGCAGCTTCTAGATCCTTCTCACAGAAGCCACCCCTATGGCCCCCTGCTACCAAAACCTTGACACATAAACCCACTACAGTGTCGATGTCTAGACTGGCATAGCAGTATGAGACAATTTAATTCCATTAACAAATTACTTCTATATACTCCACAAGAAGGAAATGCACAGGCAGTGGAAGCAGGGATACTTGGCCTGGGAAGAGTACAGGGATGCAGTCCAGATGTGTGGGGATGGGATTAGGAAAGCCAAGGCACAGATGGAACTGACCTTGGCAAGGGGTGCAAAGAATAACAGGAAGGGATTCTATAGACACATTGGTCAGAAAGGAAAAGCCAATGAGAGTGTACCCCCCCCCCGATGGATGAGAAGGGTGAAATGGTAATGACAGAAATGGAGAAGGCTGAGGTACTCAAAAACTTCTTTGCCACAGTCTTCACTGCCAGTCAGGTTTCCCAAGTCTTTCATTTCCCTGAACCCAGAGATGGTGGCTGGAGGAGCAAAGTCCGACCCACCGCAAGTGAAGAGCAGGTTCGAGACCACCTGATGAAACCAAACAGGTACAACTCTATGGGATCTGATGACATGCATCCCAGAGTCCTGACGGAATTGGCTGGTGTAGTTGCCAAGCCTCTATCCATCATATTTGAAAAGTCATTGTAGTCAGGCAAAGTCCCTAGGAACTGGAAAAAGGTCATCACTCCCATTTTAAAAAAAGGTATAAAGGAGGACCTGGGGAACTACAGACTGGTGAGCCTCACCTCTATGCCCAGAAAGATCACAGAACAGATCCTTCTAGAAGCAATGTCAAGGACACTGCAGGACATGCAGGACAAATGAGGTGATCCGAGACAGCCAGCATGGCTTCAACAAGCGTAAATCATGCCTGACCAATCTGGTGGCTTTCTATGATGGAGTGGCTGCATAAATTGACAAGGGAAGACCGACCGATGTCATCTACCTGGATTTCTGTAAGGCCTTTGACACAGTCCTACATGACATCCTGGTTTCCAAATTGGAGAGATATGGATTTAGTGGGTAGACCACTCAGTGGATAAGAAGTTGGCTTGAAGGTCGCACCCAGAGAGTGGTATTCAATGGCTCTATGCCCAAGTGAAGGCCGGTGATGAGTGGTGTCCCTCAGGGATCTGTTCTGGGACTGGTATCTGTATCAATGACCTAGACAGTGGGATTGAGTGCACCCTCAGCAAGTTTTCAGATGACACAAAACTGAGTGGTGCAGTCAATACAACAGAAGGAAGGGATGCCATCCAAAGGGACCTGGAAAAGCTTGAGAAGTGGGCCCACATGAACCTAATGAGGTTCAACAAGGCCAAGTGCAAGGTGCTGCACCTGGCTCAGGGCAATCCCAGACATGAGTACAGACTGGGAGAACTCATTGAGAGCAGCCCTGCGGAGAAGGACTTGTGGGTTCTGGTGGACGAAAAGCTTGACCATGAGCTAGCAGTGTGTGCTCGCAGCCCAGAAGGCCAGCTGCATCCTGGGATGCATCAAAAGAGGACTGTCCTGCTGGTCGAGGGAGGTGATGGTCCCCCTCTACTGTGCCCTTGTGAGTTCCCACTTGCAGTACTGCATCCAGATCTGGGACCCCCAGCAGAAGAAAGATGTTGATCTATTTGAACAAGTCCAGAGGAGGGCCATGAAGATGATCAAGGGGTTGGAGCACCTCTCCTATGAAGAGAGGCTGAGAGCCTCATTGTGACCTTTCAGTACTTAAAAGGGACTTATAAAAAAGATGGAGAGCAACCTTTTGCTCAATCAGATAATGATAAGAAGAGGGGGAATGTTTTTAAACTAAAAGAGGGGAGATTTAGATTAGAGGTTAGGAGGAAATTCTTCACTCAGAGGGTGGTGAGGCACTGGAACAGGTTCCCCAGAGAGGTTGTGGATGCCCCGTCGCTGGAGGTGTTCAAGATCAGGTTAGATGAGGCCCTGGAAAACCTGACTTAGTGGGTGGCATCCTTGCTTATGGCAGGGGGCTTGGAACTAGATGATCTTTAAGGTCCCTTCCAACCCGAGCCATTCTATGATTCTATGATAAGATCTAGGTTGCTCTGAAGTAAAGCTCCACACTTCAAATAACCTTTTTCTCTTTTCTGATGCAATTACCAATGATTTGACTCACTGTTTTGGTAAGCAGCATCTCCTTCCTCCTCAAATCTAAAAATAGATTTTCTTTATTATTTTAAATTTCCCTTTTTCCTGTAGAGAAAATCACAAAAAAAATACCTGATATGTGTGTTTTGTTTGTTCGTTTGTTTGGTTTTTATCAGTAGCTTCACTGAATCTGCATTTGTTCTTCAGTTTGATGATAGAGAAGAGTCAGTAATATGTATTATAAAGTTAGCTCTGCTCCATGCTGCGGTTACTGAAAATAGTAGCTTATGCTGAAGCATAGAGTTAAAACAGCTCACTTGCCCAAATGATGTATTTTCTTCCTTATTGCAAATCACAGCTGAGAGGTGGATAAAAGACCTTTATTAAGTTACATTGGCTATGACTTACCCACAATTAAGATGCTCTCCAGTGTAAGTTCTCTGCTCCTTAAGGTATACAGTATTTCTCCATGTTTCTTCTGCTTAATAGATAGTAAGTTATGTTTCTCTATTCAAGACATCAAAACTATTCTCACATATATCTTCAAACATGAGATCTTTTTAGACAGGAACACATAAGAATACAACACTGAAATAAGATCAGAAATTGTTTCAATAGAGAAAAATGGTCTCAGAGATGTTCATGTAATGCTAACTGTGCAGCTGTTTTTACTCTCGCTTTCTATACTGTGATTATTTAAGCTTCTTATATACCATGGCATGTGTAGTACTCTGAACGAAACTTGATAATCCTCACTATGTTATCTAGAGAATGGCTGCATTGCAGCTATCATGTCTCACTAATACCATTTGTCATAATGTGTTCATCTTTTAAGATACTGAATAATTTAATTTGTGCACAGAGCTTAAGCTACTTGTTTAAAGCATAGTTAGAAGTGCCTGACTCCACAAGAATTTCTGTTGTCCAATAATCATTTCACTGAACAATTCATTTAGCTAGCATTTCTAAAGATTTCCAACAAAAAGTCTTGAATGAAGAGATGCATGCTTTGTGTCTTTCCTAGCCCACATGCATTTATTCACTTTTTTTTTTTTTTTTCAGTTTCTTCCATGTCTCCTATTTTAGGTACTTCCCAGCAATTTTCTTACTATTGCATCTGAGGTGTGGACTGATGTACTTCCCCTAGACTTCTCCGTTCTTGTGATGATCTGATGCTTCACATGGCACCCCAACACATCCTTCTGCCTTACACTCCTGACAGTCATGTTAATTTATACCGGTTACTTTTCAGTTTACCTCTTTTTACCTAGCTACTTATTCCCATTGGAGCCTGGCAATAAGATATTCAGCCTGGTGTACACCATCACACCTATCAGGTATGAGATTACAGGAATTCCAGAATTTGCTTGATTTGATTTTGTAACTCCCAGGTAGTACTATATCTCTTTAGATAAAGAGAAAACAACAAAAACAACAAGAATAATTAACTTAATTGTATTGTGAGATTCTGTCTCCCTTTCTGTCAATCTCTACCTTGGCTCCATGAGGTGTGTCCCTGCTGCAGAAAAGGTGAATACAAATCACACAGAATCACTGCTCTCCTGAAAGCTTTCTGGTTCCTGTTGCAGATTATTTATTATTATTATTATTTGGCATTAGTAACAGAATCCTGAGTATCATTACCTTACTTAGACCTCCAATGAGGTCCCACCAATGGTGATTCATATCAATCCCAATTGACCACATAAAAATCTAGGTATTCAGGGAGGTATTCTGATCACTGCTTAATCATTGTCAATGGGGATACTGGGTTCTCCTTTTTCTCCTTTGATCTGTCACTTTACAACATAAATTTTAGTTCTGGCTTTAAATGCATAGTCCTAAACTAGGAATACTCAATTCATTACTGAAATTCTCAAGATCACACAGTTTATTCTTAATACTAAGGATTTCTGTAGTATGATCTTCTGCAAATTTCACCAGAACACTCTAATTTTTGTGTTGAGGTCATTAATTAAAATGTTTCAAAATATCAGTATTGAGATATTTTATTTTTGGAGATCCTAAAGAATGTTTTTCCTACTTATTTTTCCTTTTGGTGTAACTAAATGTGATCTGTTCTTTAGCCAGATTCTTGTCCAATTTACATTTCTGGTAATAAATTATTTCATGACATTGAAACGGATGAGTTTTACTACATTCATTTTCTCAAAAAAAAAAAAAAATCCATGTATTTCCTGGCTGAATTATCTGTGTTCTCATTTTCAATACCTAAATACCTGAATACCAAGATTTTCATTTGGTCAATAGGAATTACATATGAATCACCAGAATTGTTTTGTGGTTCCATCATATTTATTTTATTTTTTTTAATGAAATCCTTCTGATTAAGTATTTAAACATTCTTTTTTCTTTTGCAAGCACCATTTTTTAGCTTGAACATAAACGTATCCATTTTTTATATAATAGTTACTAATGTCTTATATTTTCACTTTTTGCTATGTGACCCATCAGACATAAATAAATAAATAAAACATGAAGAGAATTGGCAATAGAAAAACTTTGGAAGGATGTGTGGTTAAGGAATATAAATAAGTTTCAGAGGGAGGAAGAGAGAGGAGTGAATAGTTTGCTGACATTCAACTAAACTATAATCATTCTTTTTCCAAAGAGGTAATTGCTATTTACAGGAGTTCTAGGTCATGACACCATCTTGCACCCAACTTAGAAGAAATACCTGAACAATACAGCACACCATGAGACCTGGGCTGTGAATGAGCAAATCTTCAGGCTGCCTAAAGTGCACTGCATCATTAAAAATAAATCAAAGCCTGTAAAAGTTGACATACTGTAGCTGTTTTCCTCACCCCACCTGCTTTAATTTGACATATTTTCAGAGGAAAGTCACCATTCATTTCATATCTAGACTTGTCAAATCCTTTTCCTTCACTTAATACCAGTGGAGTCAAGATTCTTACCATGGCTTACTGAAAATCTGTAATGAGCAGACAATTGATTGTATATAATAATTAAGTGGGGGAAAAATTAAGAATATAACTGAGTAAATATTAAAAGGTTTAAATCAGAAAAAAAAATCACCATTCAAAGCATTAGAATTCCATGTTTAATGGCAAATTAAAAGTAATTGATAATTTTCAAAATAGAAATCTAACAGTATTATCAGTGAAAGCTTTGTAAAATATTGCAGTGTCACAAACGGCAAATATCTGAAAATAACCCATCACCTAATTCTGGTGTGCAGTAAACATTCCTGTAATAGGTAAAGGAGGTTCAAGAAGCATGGAAACACAGTTCTGTCACCTGAGGGAAAGAAGGGTAACTACTTTTGACAGCTAACTGCAGTCAAGCCTTCTGTATGTTAGTATGGCAGCAAAATGATAGCTGTTTAGGAACGGATGGCGCTCAGACTTTGGTCAGCAAATCCATCATGAGCCTAATAGACAAAATCTGTCAGGGAAAATTTTATTATTATTTTGTGAGGAAAAAAAAAAGTTTTGAAAACCACTGTATTGGGTTTACTTAACAAAATTTTGGTAGCAGGGGCACTGCAGCAGTGGCCTCTGTGAGGAGTCCAGCAGCTGCCCCCTGTCAGGGCGAGCTCCAGCCAGATCCAAAAGGGACCCGCTGCTGGCCAAAGCCAAGACAAACACTGGTTGGGCCTCTGGGAGAGCAGATTTAAGAAAGGGGGAAAAAAAACTTGCTGCACCACAGCAGCTGGGAGAATGAGGAGTGAGAACCAGCCCTGCAGACCCCCACGGTCAGTGCAGCAGGAGGTGCTCCAGGCACGGAGCAGAAGTTCCCCTGAGGCCTGTGGAGAGGCCCCTGGTGGAGCAGGCTGTCCCCCTGCAGCCCATGGGTCCCACACGGAGCAGATCTCCACGCTGCAGCCCGTGGAGGAGCCCCCGGTGGAGCAGGTGGATGTGGCCTGGAGGAGGCTGCGGCCCATGGAGAGCCCCCGCAGGAGCAGGCCCCGGGCCGGAGCTGCAGCCCGTGGAGAGGAGCCCACGCAGGAACAGGGGGTCTGCAACACATGGGGGACCCCTTCTGGAGCAGTCTGTTCCCAAAGGATTGCCTTCATGGTACAGACCCATTATTGGAGCAGTTCTTGAAGTTCTGCTGTCTCTGGGAAGCCCACATAGGATCAGTTCAGGAAGAATGGTGTCCTGTGGAAGGTACCCCACACTGGAACAAGGCAAGGGAGTGAGAAAGAAGGAGCAGAAGAGAAAAAGTGTTATGGACTGACTTCAACCCCAAGTCCCCAGTCCCCTTTGCCACACAGGGAAGAAGGTAGAAGTGGGAGAATGGGGGGAAGGTTTTTTTATTTTGCTTTCAGTTTCTCACTGTTAAAGTCTGTTAGTGATAGGAAATAAGTTATATTAATTGCTCTATGCTGGGTCTCTTTTGCCCATGACAGTAAAAGGTGAGTGATCTCCCTGTCCTTATACCCTTGAGCCCCTCTTTTCCATCATATTTTCTTTCCCTCTTCATTTGAGCAGGGGGATTTAAAGCAGTGTGGTGGAGTTTAGTTGTCCATCAGGGTGAAACCATTACAAAAGCTTAGCTGAAAAATGCGTAACCATGCTTCAAAACAGGTTCTGTTTTCATGTTCAAACAGTAATTTTTCAACAGTATATGAAAATGTTATATTTAGATGCACTTTAAGAACATTGGAAGGATGACTTTTTCCTAATTTAGCCTTTTTTTTTTTTTTTAAGCAATTAAAAATGATAGATTCTGAATAACTTTCAGAGAAACAACCTGAAGGAAGACAGAAAATAAGCAAGGAAAATCTGTCTCCTGAGAACTATTTTTTTAAAGTAAAATCCTAAATAATCAGACTACTGTTCATAAGGAAAAAGATACTAATTCAGATTAGATATATGTGAAACTGTCTGCTCAACCCATGACACTGCCGTGCTTGAAAAAAGAAATCTTGAAGAAATACTTGGGCAACAAATTAGGTTTTATATTAATCTCAGTGTCTACAGAATATATTATTACTGTATGATTTTGACTTTGGTGAGGGTTCAGTCTCAAGCAGATCCAAGTCTCCCTTGTTACTTAATATTTTCATTGTTTTAATAAATTAAGCTATCACTGAGACAAAGTTGAAGAGAGGAATGCTGCTACTCAGTGAGGGCAAAATCCCATGGAGCTATGTGAAACCCATCTGCTGTGTTCAGCCTGCATTCACTGTAGAAAACAGTGAATTAGAACTATAAATTTTTATGGACCTTACTGTGCAGGAAAGCTGCAGGTTTCTAACCATGCTGCAAGTCTCCATTACTACAACCAAAACCTTCAAATCTACATGCTATGAATGAGTCGATTGCCATGACTACCTTTGATCTGCAACCACTGCTTTTATAACAGAGGACTGATTCATGAAGGACTCCATATAAGACAGTTTAATAACATGAAATAAGCTCAACTAGAAAAAAGGGAGCAGGTGCCTAGCTCTGTCAAGATACAGACACAGCTAGCTTCTTCCTTTGACATCTATTAGACGTAATGGCACCAACAAGGACTGCCAGGGTTGAGCAACTCACATATGAAGAAACTGACTCTCATAATACATTTTAGGAAGAACAGAGGAAACAGACATGGGAAGTACAAAGCTGTAACAAGTACTGAACTGCAAATTTGCTTTATAGGATTGTACTAGAACTGGGGCTACAGAATATGCAACTACATCAGACTGGTTGCCACAATACAGCTTTATTACAGCCACTAGAAACATCCCGATCACAGTAAGTATGGTCAGAACTCACATCTGCTTACTTGTAAAACTCATGCCAACAAAATTGCAACTAGCACTTTACTATCTTCCAGCAATATACTCATATACTGTGTGGACTCAATCCAGTAGTAGGCAGCAATAAATATGCATGCTAGATAGAAGATAAAGATATTCTGGCTTTCCCCAAACACATCAACTGAAATTGCCTGTGAGAAAATTAAAGACTTGACAGGAAAAAAATGCAATTAAGCTTACTCAGGTGTATGTGCATGTAGTCTGAATGAACAATAGGACACGGTGATAGTGCCAATCATTTTACATGGAACTGTGGAATGGACAATAGAAGAATCACATACTCATTAAAAATACATTAAATCTATACCTCAATGTTTTGAAAAAGAAAGCAAAACACTCCCACCAAAACTGCTCCTTTCAGAATTTTAAAGCTAAAATAAGTGTAACGAAAACAATTAGATGGAAAGACTTTTTTTTCTTTTTTTTTCTTTTTTTTTTTTAAATAACATAATAGATTATGTGAATTTTATGCAAAATACTCAGCACCTGACAATTTTTTTTGAAATAAGTTACGAGTTTAATACAAATGATATAGGAATTTTATCCACTCCTATTCAGTAGAGACAACTTAGTCATAACTCATAATAATTTCAAGTGTTTTAATGGAAAATCTAGACAATTAATCTTCTGTGACTCTAAGTGTAATAGTCTCATTAAAGTTAACAAAAAGTAACAATTTATATATATTCTTTATTAATTTTATACTAATTTGATCCCAAAGTAGTTTTTTTTTCTTTTTGCACACTCATCCACATTGTCTACATAAAAAGTCCAGTGTCATTACTAAATTCACAAATTAATACAGCACCAAAACAGCTAGAAACATCTCATCAAATATTTCAGTCATCTTTAATATCAGAATTAAAACAATGTATTTTGTATTTTAAATATGCTAATATAGTTGATAATTCTATTCATTGTACACCTGCAATTTAAGTTTCTCTGTGCAAACCATAGCAGTTTCTTGAAAACAAGATGAATTATTCAGAGTTCCTAATGAATTCAAAACCACAAATCATGTTTCAGTGCTTTCAAACTCGCAGTATGATGGCCAAGAAGCTTGCTGTAGGTGTTAATTAATGGCCACATTAATTGTTAATTAACAAGTGTTAAAATGGTAACAGAAATTAATTCTGAATAGATTCAGGCTTTGCTTAGGTGTAAAGTGACTGGCATATCTTCTAGACAACTTGATTTTTTTTTTTTTACGTTACTCTCTTGTGCAGAATCAGAATACAGTCATGGCCACTGGTCTTATTTGGCTTAATCTGGGCAGGTATTCATTTACTCCTCTTCTGGAAAGACAAAAGTTTCAGGCAATCTGTTTCAATATTCTAGTTCTTGTGACAAGACCACATAAGATATTACAACAGAAAGCTAAACAGCAGCAGTGGACTGGGAACACATAAGGAAGCCATTCATCCCCCCACTACGTCAGCATTTTCCAAGTCTTCCTCCTCTTTAGGTCTGAGTCTGAGAAGGAGTAAGGTTCAGGGCTCAGGGGGAAAATTTCTCCATACCAAGAATTCTCTTCCTTTCAGATGTCCCGAATCACTTGAGTGTAATACCCAGGCTACATAGTGAAACATACATCACTTTATTTTTAGAGTGCCACTGGATGCTGAATAAACCTTACAAGGAAAACTTCTGTTAGAGCAAAAATCTTAATGACAGCATGATGTCTTTACCAACAATAACTATATAGGTACATATTATCGAAACAAAATTACAATATAAAGAGGCAGGGATACCTGAAGTATCATCACACTTAAAATGATATATGCAATTATGATTTCTTAAAAGTGATGCTAGGTTATGAAATACAGGGAAGTTCAGTAACAAACTTGGTGTTCAGTTGAATACTAAAATTGTATCCTTTCAGTAACAAGACTGGCATTCATGTCACAGCAATTTAATCCTTAGAAATTGTAAGGATGAACACATTTTACTTCAGAAATACTCACCAACCTTTATTTATGTTTCAGACTTTGAGATTCTAAAGTGAATCATAAATATTTCATGCAAGTATTGTTCTATGGTACCCATCTGGAAGAAGAGTATTTTCTCCTTAGTTGATTAAAACTTTATTGACCTTACTGTCTGTCAGGTTCTGCTAAGGGGATTTTTGCCAAGCAAATTTTTAATATTGTGCTTGCCAAAATGCATCAACAGATTCTGTAAAGGGTAATCGTAAAACCATGGGGAACATTTAATATTACAGCAAAGACCATGGCATTTACATTTTAACTTTTGCTTACTTTCAGATTTTCTGCAGTTACAATGGGAAAATGAAATGCAGACAACACAAACACCCTTGCATAAAATGATGAAATGCCATAAGGTTGATAATTAGGGATGTCATTGCCTGACTGACAGTAATTCCAAAGTGAATTTCCTTATTAATAACTAATAGTTTATGACAGAAAACTTCCTAGGAAAAAATCTCCTTTTTTTCTTTTCCTCTGACAGACGAATAATTTTTGGAAACACTCGTGTGCAATAGGTTTTTGAACAACCTGAGCCCTGAGGTCAGTGAGAACTTCTGAGAAGGAGCTTAAGGACCTTTTCTCAACAGGAAGCACAAAGGTTTGACTACTAGGTTGCTCTGCAGGCAAGAGAGAGCAGAGGTTCATGCAAGACCCTGCAGCATCTCTATGTATGTTCTGAAATCCCTCTAAAGAGAGGGCAGCAAAGCCACTTGTAATTGGAGGCAAGGCAGAATGCAGCAGAACACAGAAAACTTTGCTCCAGAGTAAAAGGCATTTTAAGACACTTAAAACTTCTGACTGTATTCTTCAGTCATGTTTAAACATTTTTTTTTATTTTTCCCCAGAGAGAAATGAAGGTGTTAACAGCTAATTGTGAGACACAAAGTCAGTATTTGTACCCTAAAATGTATTTATATTGAGGTTTATCAGCATATTATATCTGCTCTTATTCTCTTGACCCCTCCAAACCCCCAGGGTTCTTTCAGCCTGTATAAATTCCACTCTGCTCTTTATAGGGTATAAATCTGATGCTACCCATATGTCTAGTCTTTGTCCAGTCAACCTAAAAATAGTTATCTTTAAAACAAGGGTGACCTGGAAAGTCCTGATATTGTCCAGCCTATCACAGCTAGTTGGGATGGCTTAATACAGAGAAATGTCATGGAGAATTTAGAAAAAGCAGTCTCTAGTCTGAGAGTGCAGATGAACTCCTGAGCTTCAACATAAGTAATGTTCAAAAATAAATAAATGAATAAAGTCTTTTATTTTTTTCTTATTAAAGAGAAATCTTATAGTTTCCATTCTTTTCAAATAATAGGCTTCCAGGAAGGGAAAGAAAATAGAAGGGGTGGGGTTTTAGCGTTTTTTTTTTTTTCTAGATAAAAAGCACTAAAGTCAAAAGAGTTCACAAATGGATGTAAAAGAAGTATCACCACAGAAAAAAAATGATAAATCACTGTTTAAATGTAATGTTTAGAATTTATGAACGTTGTGAAGGAGAAGACAAGAAGTCTTTGCTGAACTGTCTGCACTGGTTAACTTGCAAAGAACTTTTACTCCCCAACATCATCAACAATACCAATTTCCAGCATTTCTTCTCTTCAAAGGCTCATTTATCTTCCTTTACACCTCTCTCAGTGATACTTTCCTCCTAAGTGCTGTACAAATACAACACCATAACAATATTCAGCCACAAGACAAGAGTTACCCTCAAGAGAGAGAAAAGAGGAAAGGCAGCTACACAATAGGGCAATATTACCCAACACGATAGGGAATCCTCATGTTTCCATGTAGACTCACCAATGATTACAATATTGTGGAGGCCATCCAGAGGTATCTCTAATTTGACTCAGCGTAGAACAAGCATTCTCTTAGCTTTTGGGGCTGTTGCTGCATTGCACTGATAACAATGCACAGCCTGTGATGTGTAATTTATAACACAGCCCATGTATTTTAAACACAAATGCATGGGCAAATGCATGCCCTTCATTGTAGCCACAGCAGCAACTGGACTTTACACATGAAAGTTACATACTTGGACTAGCAGAAAGAAATAAAAAGTAAACATTTGGTCCACTACATGTGTTATTTAAAGACAAAGTTTTATATATTTATTTATCTATAGCATTATTCAATATTCCACAAGGCAAAGCTTCCTTTTTTTCAGGCTACACCCTCCTTTATTTTCTTACTTTTCTTATTGTTTCATTGACAGTCAGGAGGAGGTTCATCCATTTTCCCAGACCATTCTGCCTGAGGGATTTGACAAATGGGAGCTATAGTGAATTAGAGAGGACAATGTGGAAAAGAGCACAGTAAAATAGCTGGGGAAAAAAATAGTTTAGTTAGACTAGCAACAGCTTCTGTCTTGTGAAAGACCAAAAATACCTCACCTGAGGTTTCTGTTCAAAAATCACTTGCCCATATGCAGTCTGTTACCACATCTGTTCAGAAAAAAAAAATAGGTCACAGATATGTAAATAAGGAAATTAAAGTAATATAATAATCAACACTGCATCCATAATTTCTGACCCAAATAAGATGGTGACCTCTAGAGCCGTTAAATCTGCTATTAGATGGCAGAGATCCAGCAGTGGAAAAAATGATATATGTATGAACAACCTACCGAAAAAAAAAAATAGTGACAAACAAGTGTCACAAAAAATATTTATATATACAGATGTGACGCAATATCTAGTTTAGGTAACCTGTTTTATTTTGTGCAGCAGCAATGATTACTGCTGTTCCTACATTATATTTACACCACTGTTCTGTTTTCTTTAACACCACTGCAGTTATAACGACACAGGAATCACTAGCACACCTGCAGCTGATATACCCAAAGCCGGGATCATACCTTCTAATTACAGAGTAGGTTCTTATTTCCTTGAGATTAGATTTGAGCCCAAAAATTCACTACTTATATCAAAATTTAGGTGACCTACTTAAGCTCTGTGCTGATTTCTCCATATTCCCCCTCAGAATCCTTTTCAGAGTCCTCAAGGAGACAGTGGTAGCTGTAAGATTTAGTATATGAAAGACAAAATTCTGAATTAGATGCTTTTTACTGCATGCTATAAACTGTTGAGAAGCTTTGCTTGTACTTTGTAAGTTCCCACAATCAATCTCATGCCGTAAGCTGAGCTTTACAATGGCTCAACTTTAGTGGACTTGAGACTAACACACGTGTAACTATTTGTGTCATCATAAAACATTATTTCTGCATTACACTTTGGGATCTGCATCCCTTGGGATGCCTTTAATCTAATTCAAATACACAAACTGCTATTCTGAATTAGAACTTTATTCCAATTATACTGAAGAGGTTTTATTTCAGCTATTTATTTTTTTCTTTAACAGAACTGCCTGAGAACACTAGCACTGGAAAGAGGATCCATATTTGCTAGGTATGCTATTGCGAAAGTCTAATGGATAGTGGAGACTAACATAGGAAAATCAGGGTCTGAATGAAGTCACGCCATCACTGAGTGCTGCAGTGCCGGACATGCTAGAACTTCAATATGAACTAGAGTCAAAGGCAGTAATGTGGTATGCCACAACTGAAACTGCTAATGCATTTTTCTCCATCCCCCTGGCAGCAGCATGCAGGCCACAGTTTGCTTTCACTTGGAGGGGCATTCACTACACCTGGAATCGACTGCCCCAGGGGTGGAAACACAGCCCTACCATTTGCCATGGACTGATCCAGACAACGCTGGAACAGGGGGATGCTCCTGAACTCCTGCAGTACGTCAGTGACATCACTGTGTGGGGCAACACAGCAGAAGAAGTTTTTGAGAAAGGGAAGAAAATAATCCAAATTCTCCTGAAAACTGGTTTTGCTATTAAACAGAGTAAGGTCAAGGAACCCACACAGGAAATCCAGTTCTTGGGGGTTAAATGGCATGATGGATGTCGCCACATTGCAATGGATGCGATCAACAAAAAAACCTGCTGTGTCTCTGCCAACTAGCAAAAAAGAAACGCAAGCTTTCCTAGGCCTTGTGGGATTCTGGAGAATGCATGTTCCAGGCTATAGTCAGCTTGTGAGTCCTCTATATCAAGTGACTCAAAAGAGGGATTATTTTGAGTGGGGCCCCAAGCAACAACAGGCTTTTGAACAAATCAAACAAGAAATAGCCTGTGCAATAACTCTTGGGCTTGTCCATACCAGACCAGCTGTGCAAAATGTACTTTACACTGCGGCTGAGGAGCATGGCCTCACCTAGAGCCTCTGTCAAAAAACACCAGGAGAAACTCGAGGTCGACCTTTGGGGTTCTGGAGCCGGGGCTATTGAGGATCAGAATTACAATTACACCCCAACTGAAAAGGAGATACTAACAGCATATGGGGGGGTTCGAGCAGTTTCAGAAGTTGTGGGTTCAGAAGCACAACTCCTCTTGGCCCCACGGCTACCTGTGTTACATTGGATGTTCAAAGGGAAAATCCCCACTACACACCATGCAACTGACACTACGTGGAGTAAGTGGGTAGCGTTAATTACGCTGTGAGCTTGAATGGGGAAACCCAACCGCCCAGGAATCCTGGAAGAGATCATGGACTGGCCGGAAGGCAGGGATTTCGGAGTGCCGACACAAGAGGTAACCCGTGCTGAAGAGGCACCACCATACAATGAGTTGCCAGAAGACAGAAAGCAGTATGTGTTGTTCACTGACAGATCCTGTCGCGTGGCAGGGAGCAACCGGAAGTGGAAAGCTGCTGTGTGGAGTCCCACACGACGAGTTGTGGAGGCCATGGAAGGGGAAGGCAAGTCAAGTCTGTATGCAGAAGTGAAAGCCATCCAACTGTCCCTATGTCGCGTTAAGGGGTGTAGCCAATTAACTGTTACGGGTCCGGTCGGATTCAGGGTACTGAACTACCACGGTCATGGATTCATCAATAACATATCACACCCTTACTCTAGTCACGTTCAGTGAGAACTATCACAGCTAGGAACAATGCAATTAAGTGCAATTTATTACAGCAACAGGTACACAGGTTCTTTAGATTGCCGTCGATAATTTACTGTCTGCAAAAGTAAGCTAGCATGCATGAAATACACAGGTGCACAGCCTGGAAATTAACGTGTTACAAGGCACAAAGATTCTAGAGATTTCTACGTTTCTGCGGAGACACCCAGTATAACCAAGCATTCAAATCTCACCCAAAGGTGTCCCAATGGGGGGGGGGAAGAGAGGCTCAGCCTGTCGACTGATCCCAGGAGTCAGGAGGTCCTCAGGATGGTGTATTCCCTCGTGATGGTATCTCCCCTGGTGATGATATCTTCCCTGACATCCCCTCTCTCTAAGGCCAATTTATATTATTTTCTATCTTTTGGGTGGAGCTTCAGTGATTCTAGTCAAGCATATCTTATTTATGATTGGTGAAAAGTTTTCCTGTCTCCATTTAAAGGAATAGGCTCTGAGAAATTCAGAGTGCATGCTCAGTGAGGGGTGGTCACACCTTGGAGGCGGGTAGCTTTTGGGATGGAGGTGTGTTTTGGTATCATAATGATACTATAATGAGTAAAAGTACACTAGAGTACAACATTTTGCCAAAAACATGACCGCTCGTTGGCTCAGGGTAGCGAAAGTGCAGTTTATCGGTCTCAGTGTGCACAAGAAGAATCAAGTCCTCACCTGGTCACAGAGCCTAGCCATAGTGTCTCCACTCCATTCTACGCTCTGTTCTGTTCCTTAGAATCAGCACACCAGGTTCCCTCAGTGCGATAGCATCTAAGGTTGGAAGCCTAGGGAACGCTCAGGTAATGCAGCTACGCCCTACCCTGAAAGCTTCTTCAATGCTGTACATTTTCTTTAAAATGTAAATATTAGTTTTATTTTCCTAGTTACTTTAGGCAATTACACCACACCCTACAAATTGCTGAAAGAGAAAAATGGCCAGTACTCTATCTTTACACTGAGTCATGGATGGTGGCACATGCCCTGTGGAGGTAGCAGCAGCAATGGAAACAGAGCAACTGTCAGTGCAGAGGTAAACCTATATGGGTTGGTACCCTGTGGCAAGATATTGCTGCCCAGGTAGAAAACCTGGATGTAAAGGAACGTAATGTAAATGCTCAGATGCGCAAGAGTCACGCCACAAAAGAACATCAGAATAACGAAGAGGTGGATTGAGCTTCAAAAATTGAAGTGGCTCAGGTGGACCTAGACCGGGGGTGTAAAGGTGAGCTGTTTGTACCTTGATGGGCCCATGAAACATCAGGACATCTGGGGAGGGATGCCACATAAAGATGGGCTCATGATCAAGGGGTGGACCTGACCATTGAGGCCGTCACATAGGTCACTCTTGAGTGTGAAACCTGTGCTGCGATCAAATGAGCCATGAGAGTATAGTCTCCCTGCCATAGGGGGAGGTGGCCTGGATTTCGGTATGGTGAGGCCTGGCATATTGACTACATCAGACCACTCCCACAAACCTGCCAAGGCAAACGGTACATACCATGGTAGAAGCAACTACTGGGTGGCTGGAAACATATCCAGTAAACAATGCCACCGCCTGAAACACTGTTTTGGGCCTGTAAAGGCAAGTGCTGTGGCATTGTGGTACACCAGAGAAAATTGAGTCTGACAATGGGAGTCACTTCTGAAACAATCCTGTCACCTCCTGGGCCAAGAGGCATGGTATTGAGTGGGTGTATCACATCCCTTATCACCCACAAGCCTCTGGGAAGGTTGAGAGGTACAATGGACTGTTAAAGACCATGTTATGAGCATTGAGTGCTGGGACATGGAAACACTGGGACATAAATCTACCAGAAGCCTCTTGGCTAGTTAACACCAGAGGGTCTGACAGCCGTCCTGGTCCTGCTGAAACAAAACCCCTACACACCATGGGAGGAGCTAAAGTCCCCATAATGCATGTAGGGAAGTGGATGGAGAAGGTGGTGTGTGTTGTTCCTGCCATGGGAAAAGGCAGACCCACTCGTGGGATTGTCTTTGCCCAAGGACCAGGGTATACCTGGTGGGTGATGCAAAAGGATGGGGACATCAGGTGCATGCCTCAAGGACATTTGACCTTGGGAGAAAAGTAATCTGTAATCTAAGTTATGTGTTGTAGGAAGACAAGCCAGAACCAATGACAGGTCCGCTTTGCAAGGAACTGGGCAACTGCAGCAGTGACTCGAGCTAAGCTGGTGCTGGCATCAAGAAATAGAACTCCGCCTGCCTTGGGTGACCTCTTTGGCAGATGAAGCTGAAATCATCAACAGTTCTTATGAACGTTTTGGGGAGAGGCCTATAGAATTAAAAGAAGTGCATACCTATAAATCTTTTAATGGACAGGGAACAGTGATGATGAGAATACCTATATAGTAAAGTATGTGGGACCCGAGTGTGACACAAATGTTATGGAATAAGGGGTAGCAGTTGTGCTGGGTCTGGCTGGGATGGAGTTAACTTTCCCTGCAGTAGCCCATACAGTGCTGCACGCTGCACTTGTAGCTAGAACAGCACCATTATCACTCCAGTGTTGTGCCTCTTGCTGCGCAATACTGGCACAGCATCAGCACTCCCTCCAACCCCCCAAGAGCCAGCAGGTGGGTGTGGGCAAGAGATGGGGAGGGAACATCACCAGTTGACCTAAACTGACCAAAGGGATATTCTATGCCATATGATGTCACACTCAGCAATAAAAGGTGGGGAAGGGGAAAGAGAGGGATGGCTCTCATTGTGGAAGCATCTGTCCTCCCGAACAACCACTACGTGTATTGAGGCTCTGCTTCCCAGGACTTGGCTGAACATTGCTCCTTGATCGGAAGTAGAGAGTAACTGCTTTTCTCTCTGTGTGTTTCCGCGCAGCCTTTGCTTTTTTTTTTTTTTTTTTTTCCATCTTTCTATTCCCTTTGATTAAATCCTTATCTCAAACCTTGAGCCTTTTGTGTCATATTACCCCCCACCCCCCCTTCCCCTTTGAGGAGGGGGAGTGAGAGAGCAGCTGTGATGGAATTTGGCTGCCCACCCGAGTAAAACCACCACAGCTATTAATCTGGAAAGTTTGTACTTAAAGTGCAGACAAGAAGGGAATAGAAGGAAACAGTGACACAGTATTGGCAACATGACAGGTAATGGTCTCAAGCAAAATAGCAGCCTAAGCACCAATGTTATTCAACTCATTTTTAAAAGATTTAAGCAAACAAACAACAACAACAAGTTTTATTTAAATTATATTACTGGAAAAGGATAATATACTACAGTAGTGATAGTTGTAGGGACTTCCTACCATGTGCAAAACTGGTAAACCTGAAATACAAAATTTTGGTATCCTGGATCTAACTTTGAGTGAAACAGAATCACCCATGTTTGGAAGGACCTCAGGCGACCAACAGCCTGGTAAGAGTCACCAGGTTACTAAGGTCTTATTTGGTTGTGTATCAAGGAACTTCAAAGACAGAGATTGTGCAGCCTCTCTGAACACCTGTTCCAGAGCTTGAGAGTTCCGATAGTGATTTTATCTGCCCACCACCACCACCTCCTGTTAGAACATCTCTTGTTTCAATTTTTCACCATCGCCTCTCTTTCTTCTGCTGCACACCTCAGTAAAGAGCCAAGAGCTGCTTTCTCAGTAATCTCCTCTTACATATTCATAGAATCATTCATAGAACTGGATTCTAAATGTGGTCTAACAATTACAGAGTAAAGGGGAAAATAATAACTTCCTTTGGTATATTGACTGTACCCCTTTTCCCATGGCCCAGGTTGCTGTTGGTCACCTTCGCTGGCAGGGCATAACTGGCTCATGTTCAGCATATTGCTCACCAGGACCCCCATCAGAGTTGCTCCCCAGCCAGTCAGACTGTCCACTTCGTATTACTAAGGGATTACACCTTCCCAGGTGCAGGACATTGCATTAGCCCTTGCTGATTTTAATGAAGTTCCTGTCGATCCATTACAGTATCCAGTCTAGAGCCCTCTGGATGGAAGCTCTGCCTTTGAGCATTATCAGTTGCATTTCCCAGTTTGATATCATTCGCAAACACAACAGTTGTGCATTCTGCCTCCTTCTCCAGACCACTTATAAAGAAATAAGGTTATAAAGGTTGAACTAGATGATCTTAGAGGTCTTCTTCTGATCTAAATGATTCTATGATTCTATGACATTAAATTGGATAGGTACCAAAAAAAAACCCTAGTGGAGCTCCACTTCTAAATGGCCTTCAGATGCAATATGATCATTAATTGCCAGCTATTCCCATTCACTTCCTTCTCTTTCAGTGTCCAGAAATAGTTTGAAAGAAGACTTGCATTGTGACCTTACTGGGAACTTAATGGAGGCTGACTGATCTATCATGATCAGTAAAATTGGGATGAAGACTTTGAAAATGAATCAGAAGGATATCAGTAGTTCAAACAAATGGGTAGACAGAAATATCATAAAGCTCACAAAAAACAAATACAAAGTCCTGTGCCTGCAAAGGATTAGGCTAAATAGAGATGAAAGAGCAGGAGTCTTAGAGATATGTGGCAGAATTAAAACAAATAGTTGCAAGCAACCTGATCTAACTTTGAAATTAGTCTTGCAATAAGAAGGAAATTGGACCAGATCTCCAAAAATTCTCCCAAACTTAATTATTCTATGATTCTTTACTGTGCAACAGACAAACAGAAGCAAATAGAAGGTAAAAATAGAAAAGAAAAAAAAAAAAGAAAGAAAAAAAAAGTAGAAGAAAGTAAATTTCTAATAAATTTATTTCCCTGGTAGCATTATGAATGACACATCCAAGATGAACAGAAAGAGAAAAGTGTTTCAATAACTGTGTTTATGCTGAAATATCAATATATAAAGTAATTAAATCCATCCCCCAAGAAAAGTCATCATCAAGAAGGAATATATGAAGTTTGAAGAGATGTGACTTTATGTAGCTGTTAAGTAAGAGCATCTAATAGGAAAATCTTTGACGTATGTATATAATATATGCACACACACATATATATGGGTTATTTACTATAGAATCTACTTTCTTATAAGAGATGAAACAGTAGTATGCTGTCAAGCATGATAGCCATTTGAGTTTGATTCCCCTCTGGCACAAGCTTTTCTTGAAACAGAGGGGGCAGGATAAATATAGGTTGCTTGCTCCTATCATTCAGCTGATGCCTCAGTGAACATTACCCCGTCATGTGTTTCTACATTTCTCCCACTCCTGTGGTGCACTTGTGATATGTAGATATCTGGTCCAGATAAGATATTTATTCTGGGTTCAGTTTGCAAAATGTTAAAAAAAAATAAAAAATAACAGGACTATAAATCCAACACCATCAACAAAGATCTTCAGTGTAAAAAGACCATCATCTGACTATACATTCATAATTCAAAGTTGCAAGAATTGGTAGTGAACTCATTTGTCTTTTCTTATTCTACAGTGTGCAAGTGAATCTTATTAATAAACACAGGTGAAAAATATAATGTTGAATTACAATGTACATTTCACTTCTTTTTGTTATATGAAAGTATATATATATTTTAAAATATATATATAAAGTATGGGAAATTGTATGAAGCATGAAACCATGATGATGAAAGATCTAGGTTTCTCATCTGATTTCTAACCAGTCTGGCCCAATTTCTTACAAGGTAGGTCTCTGTCTACCTAGAGTAATTCTGGAAAAATTTACACATGTACTGCATCTGCTGAAGATACATTCCCTATTAAACTGTGCAAATGTTATGGAGATATGCCTGGTACTGGGGAAAAAAAAAATGAAACCTTAAATTCTTGACAAATTAGCAAGATGAAAAAAGGAAAATTCTAAAATCTCCCAGGGGAAAAAAAAAAAAAAAGTTATTTTACTATTTATTCTATAGCAAACTAGAAATAAAACACTGACAGAATAATGATAGGAAAACTTCTCCAGTGTAAGAAAATACTTTTTCTCCATCTTTTCAAGTATAACTGCACAGATTTTATTTTTTTTCTAAGGATTTTTTTTTTTTAATCTATAAATCCTCATTTCAAACTCCTTCCATCTATTCCATCTATCATTTTCAGCATGAACAACTTCAGCACAAAATTTCTAATCAAGCAAGTGGATATTTGGGTTTCTCTTTGGCCATCATGTCAGTCTTAATACTTGCCCGTTACAGATAAGAACACCTGTTACCCTTTGCTGTTTCAATTTAACATAGAAAAATAAATTAATAAATAAATGTGGCTTTGGTTCCAAGAGGTTATTGGGGAAAAATGCACCTTTCAATAAGTTATTGAATAAGCTATAAGTTATTCAATAAGCATTTTATATGCCTCTGGCTATGTTTACTAGAGCTTAGTAACTTAACTAAGAGAGCTTAACTCACTTTAACTCCAGGAAAATACCTTCAAATACTTTACATCCCCGCAGTCAAGACCTTCTAAGACCATTGGGAACTCCCATGATACACCAGCTCCCAGGTTTGAAGATTTTCCCAGCCATACTGTTTTCTCATGCAAGTCAATGCCCAAACACAAATATATGAAACTCTTCTACTAACAAAATGGTCAGGCATATTGTATGACAAACTCACTCCAGATGAAAGATTAGCCTGTGTGAAAACTGACAGCTTAGTCAAGTCAAGTGCAGGTATACAGAGCTCCTTCATATTCCCCATATGGCCCCATCCCTTGAAGTGTTCAAGGTAGGTTGGATGGGGCTTTGAGCAACTTTGTCTAGTGGAAAGTGTCACTGGCTGTGGCAAGGGAGTTGGAATTAGATGATCTTTAAGGTCCTTTCCAATCCAAACTATTCTATAGTTCCATGATATTCCAGAAGTGCTTTCATTATATAGAAAAAAGCATGCAGAGTAGGGTTCAGGTACCTAAACGTGCATTTAGCACAATCTTTGCAGACTAGTGGCAGCATATACAACATGGGATGTGTTGACTTAGATCTGAGTTGAGGAGGGACAGCAGGAGGCTATCCAGAGTGCAAGGAGACTTCTAAGGTATTTCAAAGGTTACACCCATAAGTTGCACTTCTGTTGTCATGAAAGAGTTTGGAAAAGACCCTTCGGTATTTAAGGACATATTTAAATAAAAGCTTTTGTTTAACATAAATGTGATAGTGGGATATGAAATGCCTTTCAGCAAATAATATACATTTCAGTGGCTCTTATGTTTTTCGAAAACCTTGTACCCAGTATTTCTCTCAGCTCATCTACCTGTTTTGTTCTTCAAGTCCAGTTTCTTCATCTTTGGATTCACAGAGCTTTCTATCTCCTTTCATCTTTGAAACTGTTGTCTAGTCCTAAACTGAAAATTCATTCTCTTCCCAGTCCTAGCACAGGATACAGCATCACTGTAAAACCTCCTCAGCTGCAAGGAATAAATGAGCAGTGTACTGCAGCAAATTCACCTTTAACAAAGTGTTCCTGAGCCTAGAAAGGTCTGAACATCTCTGTTTGCCTCTTGCATATATTTTTCATAGCACTATTCAGCATACAATGTTCACTGTACTGCTACAGTAAAATATATTATTGTTTCTCTTTGTAAAAAGAATTTCTTTATTGCATTTGCAGAACTATTACCAAGTAATCCTATGTGTTCATATGCCATTTCCTTTTTTTTTTTTTTTTTTTTTTTTTTTTTCAGAGAAAGGGAGAGAGAACCAGGGAGAGAGAGGCTGGAATAGTGCTTAACAGGGAAAGTTTTACACATGAAAGCACAGCTATGATTTTTACAGCAGATTCACAATCCGTTGTAGTCTGAGTACATAATAAATGTATTTTATCCTTTTTGAGCTCAGTGGTTAGTTTCTGTTAAAAGACTGGATTACTTTAGGCTGAATTCTGCTCTGAAAACTAATTTAATCAGCTGTTATGCTGTCTTGTGTTGTGAGGTACAGATTTGGGTGATTAAACCTTAACATGAATACAGCTGTGCTGGGTCAGACTAAGGTCCACCTACCAACATATGTCATCTCTAAGAATACAAATCAAAAAAAAAAAAAAAGGCAGACATTCTGTGACACTTTACTCTTACAGTTCCTCTGAGGTAACAAAAATGTGCTGCTTAAGGGCTTTGAGCCCTGGGTTTTATTTTTGTGTTTGTTAGCACATAATGAACATTTATTACATAGATTTCAGTAACTGACATTTTAAAATCATCTGTAATTTCATCATCCAGATTATCCAGAATTTAATTACACCTCGTGGGAAAAATGTATGCATATTTCTTACTCTTTGACTTACATGAGCTTAAAATTTCATTTGTCACTACTTTGTTTCTGTATCATAGGAAAGAATTAATTATCATTTTCCTATTGACCCTCTGCGTTGTTGGTCATTATCCATTTCTTACTCAGTCCAAAGCATTCAAAAGTGTTTCACTTTTTCTTATGCAGAAATTATTTCATGCTGTTTATCATACTTGTTGACCTTATCTGTACCTTCTTTGTACCTTTTCCACTTCTAATAGTTTATTATTATAATCAGAACTGCAAATAGTATTCACAATGTGAGGAAAACATGGATTTATACAGCAGCATAATGGTATTTTCTGCTTTGTTCTCAGTTCTTTTCCTGGTTCGCAAGACTCTATTTACTTTTCTGACTGCTGCTAAACACTGACCTGATGTTTTCAGGGAGCAAATATATAATGATTCCCAAGATCTCTTTCCTGAATAGTAATAACTAATTTAAAGATCTTCACTGTATATGTAGAGATAGATTGTTTTTCCCAACCAGTATTACTTTGCATTTGTGAAAAGTGAATCTCATTTGCCCTTTTATCACCAGTCAGTCAGTTTCACAAAATGCACGCTGTGTTCCTTATTCAGATTTCTTACTTAATATTCTGAATAAATTTAGCATTATCAGCAAGCCTCGTCACCTCACTTCCCATTTCCCTTTTTAGATCAATTGCAAACAATATGTCCCAGCATAAACCCCTACGGAAATCTACTATTCATTTTCAACCATTGTGAAAATCATCTCAAAACAGTTCTCTTTATCCAATTAGCAACCCATGAAAGAATGTTCCCTTCTATCACCCAAGGGTACTGAGGGAACTGGCACAAGCACTCACCAAGCCGCTTTCCATCATTTATCAGCAGTCCTGGCTATCAGGGCAGGTTCCAGTCAACTGGCAGCTAGCAAATGTTATGCTCATCTACAAGAAGGGCCGGATGGAGGATCTGGGGAACTACAAGCCTGTCAGTTTGACCTCAGTGCCAGGGAAACTCATGGAGCAGATTGTCTTGAGTGCCGTCATGAAGAAATTACAGGACAACCATGTGATCAGGCCCAGGCAACATGGGTTTATGAAAGGCAGGTCCTGCTTGACGAACCTGATCTCCTTCTACAACAAGGTGACTTGCTCAGTGGATGAGGGAAAGGTTGTGTATGTCATCTACTTAGACTTCAGTAAGGCTTTTGACATCACTTCCCACAGCATTCTCCTGAAGAAGCTGGATGCTCAAGTCTTGGATGGGTGTATGCTTCGTTGGGGTAAAAACTGGCTGGGTGGCCAGGCCCAAAAAGTGTGGTAAATGGAGCTAAATCCAGTTGGAGGATGGTCACTAATGGTGTCCATCAGGACTCAATATTGAGTTCTACTCAGTACCTTCAGCAATTATCTGGAAGAGGGGATCAAGCACACCCTCAGTAAGTTTTGCAGATGACACCAAGTTAGGAGAGAGTGTTGATCTGCTCAAGTGCAGGAAGGTTCTGCAGAGGGATCTGGACAGGCTCAACCAATGGGCTGAGGACAACTGTACACAGTTCAAGAAGGCTAAGTGCCGGGTCCTGCACTTGGGGTACAAGAACCCCATGCAACACTAGAGGATGGGGGAAGAGTGGCTGCAAAGCTACCGGTCAGAAAGGGACCTGGGGGTATTAGTGGATAGTCAGTGTATATGAGCCAGCAGTATGCTCAGGTGGCCAAGAATGCCCACAGCATCCTGGCCTGTATAAGGAATAGTGTGGTCAGCAGGACTAGGGAAGTGATGATCACTCTGTACTCGGCTCTGGTGAGGTCACACCTCAAGTACTATGTTCATCTCTGAGTCCCCCAATATGAGAAGGACATGGACCTATTAGAAAGAGTCCAGAAGAGGGCCATGAGGATGATCAAGGGGCTAGAGTACCTCTCCTATGAAGACAGGCTGAGGGAGTTGGGGTTGTTCAGCCTGGAGAAAAGAAGTCTCAGGGGAGACCTTATACTGGCTTTCCAATACCTAAAGGGGACCTACAGGAAAGCTGGGGAGGGACTCTTCGTCAGAAAAGTATAGTGATAGGACTAGGGTTAATGGTTTTAAACTGAAAGACAGTAGATTTAGATTAGACGTTAAAATAAGTTCTTTACTCAGAGGGTGGTGAAGCACGGAAAAAAGGTTGCCCAGGGAAGTTGTGGATGCCCCATCCCTGGATGTGTTCAAGGCCAGGTTGGATGGGGCTTTGAGCAACCTGGTCTAGTGGGAGGTGTCCCTGCCCGTGGCAGGGATGTTGGAATTATATGATCTTTAAGGTCCTTTCCATGGCAGGAAAGCTGGAATTATATGTTCTTTAAGGTCCTTTCCAACCCAAACTATTCTGTGATTCTGTGTGTGACTCTGTGATCAAATAGCAGCTCTGTTTATTTTCTTATGATTTTTGTTAAGTACATAAAGTTATTTCACTCCTTGATGTCTTCTGTGCTTGTTCCTCTCCAGTCATTCCACAGCAACCATTCCAGTTCACTTCTGGGATCCAAAATGAATAAGCCAGCCTGCTCCTTCTGAAAAACAATAAAATAAAAAAGAAAAATAAATAAATAAATAAATAAATAAATAAATAAAAGCATTATACTGGTCTTGGAAAACAATAATCTGCTTGGATTCAAACCACATAGATACAAACCACATCTGATTTCAATCAAAGCCTCTGTCAACAGTACAGTAGATATCCGTTCCCATGTTCCCTTAGCCATGTCCTGTGCAGGTGACCATATAATTGGTAAAAGCCTGCCATTTGGCAGCATGTAGCCTGCACATTGCTGTCCTCAAGTCAGGAGGAAAGAAAGAGACTAATTTAGGAACACAGTAGATGACAGCTCTGGTTTTCCTGCATAATTACCTCAAAAAAACACCAGTAGTTCAAGAAGATGGATAATCAACATGGTGCTGACAGATACCAGCACAGGACTGAACAGAGTTTAAGTTAATACCTGCACACGTAGAAGTATGCAATACAAACAAGTATAGCAATGTTGCTTGTCAGAAATGTCTTACCTGTACTAAGCTCCACCATACATTAGTTTGAAAGTCTGCCACAAGCAAGCATCTTTTTTGTTGTTGTTACTCAAAACCTTCAGTCTCAGCCTGGGTTTTCACCTAAAGCTTATGAAAACCAAGAAATGAGTTCATCAGAGGTGAAATGCGGTGAGGATCCAAGGGACTCAGCTCCAGAGTTATCATTTCCATCTGTTCAGCCACTGCCTTGAGAAGGTGTCAGATATACCGTCACGTGGAACTGTCTATTCAGCATAGAGAGGAAGTTTAGACTGAGCAAGTGTCTTCATTTATTATGTTTGTCTGCTGGTAGTGAAAGATGAAGAGGGAAAAACACAGCCTGCCTGAGCTTAGGAGATACACAGAGCATGCAGTATTTAGAATACAGGTACGTATACTAGAATGATAGTGGTATATATAGGTATATACAGGCTCCCCAGGGACATAGTCATGACACCAAGGCTGTTGGAGTTTAAGAAGTGTTTGGACTGTGCTCTTAGTCATATGGTCTGAATTCTGATTTTTGGGTAGACCTGTGTGGAGCCAGGAGTTGGACTCGATGATTTATGTGGGTCCCTTCCAACTTGGGATATTCTACAATTCTATGGTATTAAAGTATATACTACAATTTATTCAGTAGTACAAAAGCAGCAAGCTGTCCTCCAACACCATTTTAAGCTATGTGAAGCCTTTAGCAATTTCTGTTCTAGATCTAAGATGATAAGTAAATGTGATCAAGCACAATAAATGATGGGGTACTTCTTTATCCCTCTTCCAATTATTCTTGGTTTGGTTTCATAGACATATGGTAAATGCCTGGTAAATGTAACAGTTTATCATCAGTGTCAGTGCTGAGAAGAGAACGAAGAAAATCTCATTGTTAGTCTGTGCTATAACACTGTATTAAAGTCAGTCTCTGATTACTGTAGCCATTTTTTTTTTCCCCAGTATGAACTCTGCTGTGCCCTTACAGGTAGTTTGCATTGACATCAGCTAGGTATCCCTAGTTTTCCTCAAGACTGTTTCTAAATTTCATTTCACACATTATGTTATTTGCATAGGAAATTGAAAATGTCCTATGACAGTGAAGAGATACTAAAATCAGAAGAAAAAATCTGATTTCAGGTATCAAAATGCCTATGTGAAACCTTCTTTAAACCTACCCTTTAAATGGTTTCATTTCCTTGCTTAGGAAAAGTAAGCAAAAGCACAAGTGTCTTTCAAAGGACAGCCTGTACTAAGAACTGTAATGATATATTTAATAAGTTAACAAGAGATAATTCATGAGATATCAGGAAGGTAAGATAGAATTCAAGTTTCTAACTGCAGTTTTCTCTATGCAGAATACAGTGAATTTCAGTGATCATGGAACAGGTAGTGCATTTCAGAAATGCTATAATACAGATTTCCTCACTACTGAAACTACTTCAGCCTACCGTAGGAAGTGCTAGCTGCTGGCACACCTTCTCTACATGTGTTAGATGTATCTTATTTGTTTCCAATGGTGCTCTTCAGAGACCTTTTGTATATTGTTTTGAGTATTTTATTTTATTTATTTTATTTTATTTTATTTTATTTTATTTTATTTTATTAATTAATTTATTTATTTTTAATCTAGGTGCTAGTTAGAATGCTGAGCATGAAAATAAATTTGAAATAAACTGGTGGTGCAGAATACTATGTGTAGGTTACCCACACTATCTAATCATAGAATCATAGAATCGTTTAGGTTGCAAAAAAACTCTACGATCATCAAGTCTAACCACTAACCTAGCACTGCTAAGTCTACCACTAAGCCATGTCCCTAAGCACCACATCTACGTGTCTTTTAAAAACCTCCAGGGATGGTGACTCAACCACTTCCCTGGACAGTGTGCTCCAATGCATCATGACCTTTTCAGTGAAGAATTTTTTTTTCCTAATATCCAACCTAAGCCTCCCCTGGCACAAGTTGAGGCCATTTCCTCTTGTCTTATCAATTGTTGCTTGGAAGAAGAGGCCGACCCCCACCTCACCACAACTTCCTTTCAGGCAATTGTAGAGAGCAATAACATCTCCCCCGAGCCTCCTTTTCTCCAGGCTAAACAACCCCTGCTCCTTCATTTGTTCCTCATAAGATTTGTTCTCTAGACCCTTCACCAGCTTTGTTGCCCTTCTCTGGGCACACTCCAGTGCTTCAATGTCCTTCTTGTGGTAGTGGGCCACAAGAACACAGTATTTGAGGTGCGGCCTCACCAGAGCCGAGTACAGGGGGACGACCACTTCCCTAGTCCTGCTGACCATACTGTTTCTGATACAAGCCAGGATGCTGTTGGCCTTCTCGGTTACCTGAGTACACTGCTGGCTCATATTCAGATGGCTATTGACCAATACCCCCAGGACCCTTTTCGCTGGGCAGCTTTCCAGCCACTCGGGCTTCTACAAGTTTGTAAGCCCATAAAATTTTTCAGTTAATATTACCATTATTAAAATCTTCTGTTGATGAGTTATATCTTTACCTTACACACATATATGCCCACACACATGCATCCCCACAGTCAGCAACACAAAGAAACATCTGTAATTAAAACAGAACATTTCAAGTTCCCCTTGGTCCCCCAGAAACAATTAAATAAAAGAAGACATTCTTTTAGCACATCTGTGTAAGACAACATTTATGTCTAGGTAGTGTCACACACTGCGCAGAAGTAAAGCACAGCAAATGTACTAAAAATACTTAACCTTTTATTTTCCCCCTAATCAGTGTGTTTGTTTTTGAGTTTGAAAACTTTGTACACCTAACTTGTTTGGAAATTGTTTGAGCACCCTACCATCAGTACTCTTTTGATATGGAGACAGTTATATCTGATCAAAGTATAGAGGTTGGCTTTACATCTGGAAAATAATAATAATAATAATAATAATAATAATAAATAATAATAATAATAATAATAATAGTTGTTTTAGGCCAGTGAAAACAAGCAAAGAGTTCGTTGCATTGTTAAAATCTTAGGTACCCTGCATTCAAAGGAACTGTCTTATACATGGGACTGACAACCAACTCACCTGCAAAAATCTTGTAAAATGCTGTGCCAAAACTCTTCCCACATGAGTAAAACCCCACTAATCTGCTTGCTGCGGTCCTCAGACTCTTTGACACTAACTCAAACTATCAGAAACAAATATCCTTGTCAGTCTGGGAAGCTAAGGAAGCAAGAGAAGCAACAGGAACTGTAAATACGGAAGATAAGCTCTATCAGAAGCAGAGGGAAATTAGTATGAAAATGCTTTTGTACAACTTGGGGGGATATTTTAGCAGCTTTGCAAGGAAGTCTCTGTAGAAAACAAGCAGTGAAAAAATAATGTATTTTTTTATTTATTTTTAACTAGGAGGGATGCATTAAGAACATAAGGTAGGTATGCAGAAGGTTTCCTCTTTTATCAAACATCTCATTTAAATTCTAAAGCATAACAAACCTTCATTAAAATTCAGTTGTTGCCAGGACTTTCAGTTACAGAACAGTGACAGCTGAAGACAATTTTAGTGAGGTGGTCCAAACTATACTGAACACTCTTGCTCTCAGAAGCACCCAATTTGATCATCTTTTAATTTAATTTAATTTAATTTAATTTTAATTTTATTTTATTTTATTTTTCTACATTGCACTGAATACTGTGAAAGTAGATTTGTAATTAGACTGGCCAGCTTTTCAAACTAGAACTTTCTGCATATTCAGATCAAGCAGGGACAAAAGCCACAACAAGCACACAAAAAAATGCACAGGACTACTCAAATAGAAAGGAAGATATTGACAATAATACCATGGGCATATAGTTGGTAAAGAAAGTGGTGAGAAGGACTAACAAAAGAATGAATACAAAGAGATGGACATAGCAAAACCAAGCCCTTCCAGAGCCCTTCTATTTTTGTCTCTTATTCCATAGATTTTACATGGATTTTTGTCTGTCTGTTTTCTACCTCTGTTCTCTGGGGAGTCAAACTTCTTCTACCAATTAGGCTCATTAGGATATACTGCAAAGCTCAGCCATTGCCCAATTAAACTAGTTGCCTGATTGCAGACAGAAATGCAGGTGACTCTTCCTGTCTGAAGTTTTCACAAATATTGTATGATCATCTCACGATATAGCAGATAGAGTGTTAACCACTTAGGTGCTAGACAGACCACTGGCTCAGAAAGCAGTCTTCTTTTGGGAAGCAATTCCTTACTGTATTTATGGCTACTTTTAGCTAGGGTTATTTATTCCCATCTCTATTCCCTTCTGGAAAAAATACATTTAAAATTCTGTATACTACCTCTTCTTATGCAAATAAAATAATAAATAAACAAATAAAGAATAAAGCAGCTCCACTTACCTTCTTCATTTGTGGTCTAACTGAGGTCACCAGATATGGATTTGTGCATTGCTAAGAAACTATGCTTATTCTAATTACATTATTTGATGAAAGTCAGATTTAATTCAACATACAGCTTAGAATGAAATAAATAGATCACCCCAAACAACAAGCCTACTGCAATTTAAGTAAAAAACAGAGCTAAGAAAATTTGCATTGAAATTAGCACAGTACTTTCTAAAAAGAAATGTCAAAATCACTATAAAATGCATTTAAAGGGACATATTTTGTTATCCCTGTTGGGGAAAAAAAAATGTATGCTTTCTTTTGGAGATTGTCATTGGAATTTAAACACGAAAAATTCAATTCCACAGGTTTCCAATAACACTGGAGCTTTTGAATTGAAAAGGTTTGAAAAGACATACCATGAATGACAGGTTTGAGAATCCCTGTTCTTAAATATTTTGCATCTCTGTCAGTTTTTCCTGTTCAGTGCAAAATTTATAACATCAAAAAGAGCAAATATATAAGACATGATTAGACAAAATGACTATATTTAAACTGCAGAAATAGACATGTTTTGAATTCTAATTTCTTTTTCTATTTCTCAAGTAGAATTTTTCTGTGTTACCTGAAAGTGAAAAAGATTAAATTAACTTTGTGTAAATAAAACTCATCAGCTCTACAGTATTCATGTTTATACCTACTTTTAGGCTTTGATGAAATTTGTTTTTATTCCTTTTATTCTCTCATTCATTGAGATGAAATCTATTAAAAACAACTAAAAATGAGAAACTAAGGAGACCTTATGGCTCTCTACAACTACCTGAAATGAAGGTGTGGGGAGCTGGGGGTCAGCCTCTTATCGAAGATAACTAGTGACAGGACTAGAGGGAATGGCCTCAATTTGTGCCAGAGGAAGTTCATGTTGGAAATTAGGAGACGTTTCTTCTCAGAAAGTGTAGTCAGGCATTGGAACAAGTTGCCCAAGGAAGTGGTGGCATCACCGTCCCTGGAGGTGTTCAAGGAAAGGTAGGACCTGGTGCTTAGGAACATGGTATAGTGGGTGATATTGGTGGTAGGGTGATGGTTGGACCAGATGATCCTCAAGGTCTTTTCCAACCTTAATGATCTTATGATTCTATGATTTTAAAATGTTGCTAATACAAAATAACATGACAGTGGTTATTTTGTATGCTCTTAAGATGTGAGCTCTTACTAAAATCTGCAAAGGTGAAAGCCTTAAAGAATAAGGAATACTGTAAAGAAATTTCCACAACTTCCTTTGTGAGGTATTAGCAGTGTCAATTTCATGTTTAGTTTGTTTCTTTTACTTTAATAAGAATTTCATCAAAACTCAAGATCAACTGTAAAACACATCAATATGGCTGGGTCTGATTCACAGTTGACAAATTCTGAATAAATAAAAGTCATGTGCAAAATGTCATTCCAGATTTGATCGTTGTCAAAACTCAAAAGTTATGATACCAGATTTTAACAAGACGCTCTGATTACCAGCTCTTATGCCCCTCCTTACTGATACAAGATTTTTATAAGAAAATATAACTGGTAATCAGACCAGTAATATGATATACAGTGACATGCAGTTGTCTTGCATATCGCTTAATGTTTAACATTAGAATAGAGCATGGAAGGAACATAATAATATTTATTCCAAACTCAGAGCTACAATTTGAAGTTGGATTCCATACCTATCACAGATGATCTCAGAAAGAGTCATAAATCTTTCTCTGATTTTTATTTTTGTGTTTGTTTGATTTTGAATATAAACATTTCAAATATCTGTTTATTAGATCTTTCCTACTTCTTAGTCCCAGAGAATGGAGTAGATACCGTATGCTCTCACTGGACAACCTCCACGTGTTCATACAAAGTTAATTTAAAAGCTCCTAAAGGCTGTTTGGGGCTTCTAGATGATAACATCTCAGTGCATAGCAAAAGATCTCAGTGAGTTTCTGACATTCTGGAAAATAGTGTTGCGAATTTTGTGCTATTTATTTTAGTTATTTTCTTTTGGATATTCTGACACATTTTTCTCTAGAAAAATGTATTTTTTCATTATTTATTTATTTTTCATTGGGGAACACTTTTAGGAGAAGTATCGCTCTATTAGTGCCAAGAAAGATGACAATGTTAAACAAGAACTGTTCCAAAACTGATTACTGACTACCCTATAGCATCATACTTTCCCTTTTCTTATCACCTCTTACTGTCTCTCCTGGAGCCAGCTCCTTATCCATCTTTCACTATTGCATTCTAATAATTATACATCCTTCTCCAAGGAAATAGGAGATATGCGTACCTTGTTTTCCATCATCCAAGATACTTTAAATGTTTTCCTTTTTCCAAAAAATACATCAAGCCAATGCACTACATATGTATCTGTGAAGTTTCCCTCAAGAGCTTTTACTCAAGCTGCTTAAGAGGCATGAAGGATTCATGAGGTTAATAAATAAACAAATATATAATTCTTCAGCTCAGAAAATTTGTCTTGAAAGAGAAAAGACATTTGTTCTGGTTTTGCTCTTTTAACTGTTCATGCATTTTATATTTGTAATTGAACTTTTAAAAAAATCATAGAAAACAATCATCTCCCATAAATAAGAAAAACTAAAACTATCTGGAGAGTCACATTCTTCATTTCTACTTTCTTTCTGACCCTTGTTAATTTTGTTTCCCTTTCTGCTCTGGCACCTTACATGAAGGTAAATAAATAAATACATAAATAAATAAAATTCATTGGATTTAAACTTAGGTGGGAAAAAATCTTTGTGTAAACCATAAAATACACAGTAATTCTCAGGTTATTCTTACTATAACCAAGAAAGTGATTGCTTTTATCATTATGGATTTCTTTTATTTTCTTTAATCCATGTATCACCAATATAATTCCTATAGTGCAAGGAACAGTAGGAAAGAAATAGGAAATATCTACATACTACAGGAATCATAATTCTTTTATAATTCTTTTACTGGAAATTTCTATCTGGCTTTTCTTCTGTGATAAACAGTGAAGTCAAAACTGAGTCTTCTGAAGACAAGAAGGAATGAAGATAAGGAAAGTAGAGAAATAGTTCAGATTATCTTCTTTAGGGCATTTTTTATTTATTTATTTATTTTCTGTTAGAGGTCTTCACAATGATTTAGTTTTCAAGGATTTTTTTGAACATCTATTCTTTAGTTTGCATAGATTTATTTACTCCCCAGTGTTCAGTCAGAAGTGTTTTTCTATTTCCTATGTAGAAAACTCTTCTGACCAAAACCACTTCACTGAAAGCACTTAAGCATTTCTCTCAAAATATTGATGACAAGAAACCATAACATATTTCTGAGGAGTAATTATTAATGTTTTAAGAATATAGCAAATATTTAACAAGTCAGTAAATCTAAAAAATTAATAATAGAGTGATAGAGTAACACAATAGTAAGTGAAATAAATATTCTTTTATTGAAAATTATATTACTTATTAAATATTTCTTAATCAATGATTATTTGAACATAGTCCCTATTTCTATCTGCATTGTCAACAGCATATTTGTTAGATTATCTTATAAATTAATTTATTTCTGGTATTTGGAGTTTATGACTACAGGGATTCCATATGCAGCTGCTAGGCAACGTTGAAATGTCTATTGCGACAGGGTGGCTGGAGTGACTGGAACAAACTGATAGGCTTAGCTGAACTCAGTTAAAAAGTATAACAAAGGCATACTTACTGATTTTGACAGTCTTTTTGGCCTAACACTCCCCCTAACCAGACCAGTTTTAGCCAGCTGTCCAGATATACATACAGAAAGTTTATCTTAGGCTTCCAGGCTTGGCACATTCTATGTAATTTGATATGTCAAGGAAGCTAAGCCTATATGCAAAAGGCAAGGCTTATGGGCTTTTCCCATATTACAAAGCTCTTCTCGAGCCTTCAATTAGTGTTGAATAAACAACTATAAGAAGAATTCAAATTGGAACAAACAAGCTCTGTTAACATTGGTCTAAGGCAATCTGATCAGCTCTGTGGTTGGCCATCCCTTAAATCCTGTTAGCTGTTTAGTCTAGGACTCCAGCTCCAGCATGAAAACAGGAGCACTACATAGCCTCTATGGTAGCTTCTTCTACTGCCATTGTCTCCAGGAAGGATGGCTTGCAGGACCAACATGACAGTGGCTGATGCCAGTCACCTTGGCATTTGATATACTGTCTAACTCCACATTCTGGGAGATTTGACAAGCATTACAATGTCAGGAGCTTTGATGAAATTCCTTATGCTGTTTACAATATGTCAGAAGAAGCAGATGTTAGCACTGCCCTATGTCATGACTTCTGTCTGCTTATGTCTTGATATTGGATAGTTTTGATCTGAAATATTCTGCATTCTCATTATCTTCTCATAAATAGAAGGCTTGGATCTGAAAAATGCTGAGTACCTTAAATTTCAGTTAAGTTCAGAAAATGCTAATCTTCTCTGGGATACCTAGGTTCAACTAACCGGCACAACTCTCTATCCATAGCAACAAAAACTGACACAATAAATTTGATTAGAAGATCCTCACCTGACAGCATTGTTCAGTGGATGTGCTGACTATGTGAAGAAGAATTCACAGACACTGTATATTTAGCAAACAGGACCCAGTAAACAAACAAAATAGATTATTCAGCTGTATTGAAGTTTATGCAAAAGGCATAAGTAATGTGCTGCGTGCTTGGAAATGGAATAGATGTCTACACTGTGTTTTCAAGAGCAATTAACCAACAGTGGGGGGCATACATGAACATTAGCATGAAAAGTCCTACTGTGTTCATTCTGGACAAGACTTTTCGCTCCAGTTGACAGAGATACTGCATTAACTAATAATTGCAGTAGCAGAAAGTTGATTAAAAAGTCAAACTCAGAAGCACAGCACAGACTGCAGCTCCTTTCACTGCTTCAACACTGGATGAATTTATCAAAAAACTGCTGCTGAAACAACAGTTATATCCATACTAACATCCTCTGTAGCAAAAAGGTTGCAAAGAGGTTCTCTAAAAGCCTTTTATTTCAATTAAGGTAAAATGGTGGCTGCTCTTGACCAACATACTGAATATTCTGTTGTAAATCAATAAAAGAAAGAAATTAGGTCTTGCCTTTCTTATGTGTTAGGAAACCTGTGTATATTTTACTCAGTGAATGCTTAACTTTCACATATTTACAACTGTCTATATACCTACTATTCTAATATCTGACTAATAGCTTTAATTAATTTTTTTTTTTGCTCTTACACAATGTCAGTGTCTCAGTAACCAAAGAAATATAAAAAGAAATAAAAAATAAAAAAAATAAAAAAACACCTCTCTTGGATAGTAAGGTTAAGATGAAATATAATGGAATTTTAAAGGTTATACTCAATAAATAAAAAGCTATAAAAATAAACAATCTTCTTAATACCTAAATATACCTCTAAAATATATCTTCCTGAACTGTGTCTGGCAGGCCTTAGCTATTTTAGCAACCACAGACTGAATTATCTAAAATAAGGGACACCAACACATTCTACCTTTGACTCAATAAAAAAAATAAAAAATAATAATAATAAATAAATAGAACACATTCTAATTCAAACTTTCAAACCTTACATGTAAAAAATAATAAATGTTATTCTTTTTTTTCAAACATTTTTATTAGTTGTAGTATGTGTCACCATCAAGGCATCTATAAATGAAGTATTTTTTTAATACTTTATTTATTTTAATAATTAATTTTGCATTTTCCAACCTAGTAGCCTGAATCTGACCCTCTCACTCATGAGAGTAACTTATTCCACTAAGACTCTCAATAAGCTGTTTGGGAAAACCATGACTTGCAGAGTAAATAAAGTTCAACATCTGCAACTGTGGCAGAAAATGGGATCAAGAAGAAAATTTTTAAAGTATAACATCAGTATCACATAAAAGTGTTTAATTTTCTTAAACCAAAAAAATTTAACTTGAACTTGGAATGAGTAAATCCTTTATTACAGGAAGTTTCTCAATTAAAGTTATACACATGAACGACCCTACTAGTTCATATTTATAAAATTAAGCTAGAGCAAGGTATGTTAAATCACGGTTTATTACTGATGTGAAGGATTTTCTGGCATGCGAGTGGTAGGACATAATGGTGAGAAAACAGACGGGTCATACTCAAGGATTTAGCATATTAAGTAGGATTCTTCTGTAACATGAATGCATGTAGCAAGTCTTCTACCTTATCCTCTGTTCATTTTTGAAAATCAAGAGTCCATCACCAAGATTTCAGATCATGAAAGCAAACTTAGAAGCACGGTGAAGGTTTGAAAGAATATTGCTTTTAGCATTTAGGTCACTACACAGAATAAAGATGCAAAATTTTCTATTTTCTTATTTGTTTTCTTTAATTATTTTGTGGATTAAAACGTTAAGATGTGAGGTTATGTTTGTTCTATTGTGTTTAGCTTTACTTTTCTTCTTCTATTAACTATTAGGTTTTGTTTTTAAAAGAATTTAAATTAAGTCTATTTTAAGAAAGACGTTCATCATCAGTCTTTTAATTTAAAGATAACTTTAATTATCTTGATGTTTGGGTATTTTATTTTATTTTATTATTTATTTAATTTAATTTAATTTAATTTAATTTAATTTAATATTTTATTTTATTTTATTTTATTTTATTTTATTTTATTTTATTTTATTTTATTTATTTCATTTCATTTTATTTCATTTTATTTTATTAATTTTATTTTTCCTGATAGTGAATGACTCCAAACGGTATTTTTATTACCTCCTGTTAGGATGAGGTTTTCTTCATGGTCTATTTACCGAACAGTTCATTGTGTGCAACATAGTAGAACTAAACCATCCTTTTTCTTTCTCTCCTATTACCCTGCCTGTCCAAAACAATAGAAAAGGTGGCTCCCATGACTTGCTTTTCAGCCTACGGGAAAAAAAAAAAAAAAAAAATCACCTTAGAACAAGATGTATTTTGTAATTTTCCTGAACCAGAGGCACAGGTTAAAATTTTGGAGAAGAAAAAAAACCTGCTTTTCCTTCTGATGGAGATTTTTTTTTTTCACCTGCAACAGGAAATGAGGATGTAAACACCAGTGTTCAAGAGGCTAATATGCTATGCATTTTTATGTGCATGATGGAATAGGAGAGAGTCATACCTGGAACAACACCAGTTTTGGAAAACTGGACACAGTCAACAGAGTTGAGAGGCTTAAGAGCATTTAAGAGAGAATTACCTGCCAGTTAAGCCACTCTGTCCCAAGTATATGTTTAACAGAGTGGCATAATGAAAAGTGTAATAAAATATATTTCTGATGTGGGAAATCATTGTGGAGACAGTAAACACAAAGAATATAGGAATAAGAACCTATAGAAAATGTAATAATAACATTACTGGTTTTCTCTAGTATTGATCTCTTCCTGTGGTCTTCTCTGCAGACTTATTTCACTGGAAATGTTTAAGGCATGGAATACTTTATAGTGGTTGAGCATTGACTAGGAAATTACTTTTGCAAATGACTTAGCTATTAAAGAAGTGCAAGTGAAAATAGAGCTATGCAAATAAGTGTCCCTGCAGCTTTTGTCTCTAATGCAATCATCAGAAAGGAAAAGGTGATAAAATATGTTGGTGTGGATCAGCACAAATATTTACACAAAAGGATGGACTTCCAAAGGTACCTCTACCTCAGCATACCAGAGAGATGGAAAAAAGCAGCAACAGCAATATTGTTATCAGTGGCTATTACAAAATATGAACAAGAAAGACAAAAAATAAAAATAATAAAAATAAAAATAAAAATAAAAATAAAAATAAAAATAAAAATAAATAAAAATAAAAATAAAAATAAAAATAAAAATAAAAATAATAAAAATAAATAAAAATAAAAATAAAAATAATAAAAATAAATAAAAATAAAAATAAAAATAAAAATAAAAATAAAAATAAAAATAAAAATAAAAATAAAAATAAAAATAAAAAAAAATAAAAATAAAAATAAAAATAATAAAAATAAAAATAAAAATAAAAATAAAAATAAAAATAAAATCAAGCAACTCTTGGGAAAAAAAATAAAAATGAATGAATGAATGAATGAATGAATGAATAGAATAGAATAAGTTTTTTTAGAGGATTAAAAAAAGAAAGGTTCAAATTTCCACTTTATTCCATGCTGGTGGAGCCTCACCAGTGCTCTGTCCAGTTCTGGGAGCCACAATGTAAGAAGGACATAAGACTATTAAAGAGCATCCAAAGGAGGACAGCAAAGGCGGTGAAGGGTCTAGAGGGCAAGATGTATGAGGAGAGGCTGAGGTCACTTAGTTTGTTCAACCTCAAGGAGAGGAGACCAAGAGGACACCTCATGGCAGCCTGTAGCTTCCTCACAAGGAGAGTAGAGGGGCAGGCATTAATCTCTTCTCTCTGGTGATCAGCGACAGGGCCTGAAGGAATGGTGTGAAGCAGTGACAGGGGAAGTTCAGGTTGAATATTAGGAAAAGATTGTTCACCGAGAGGGTGGTTGCGCCCTGGAACAGGTTCCCCAGGGAAGTGGTCAGAGATCCAAGCCTTCTGGAGTTTACGTGTTTGGACAATGCTCTCAGACATATGGTTTAATTTTTGGCTAGTCCTGTATGGAACCAGGAGTTGGACTTGATGATCTTTGTGGGTCCCTTCCAAGTCAGGATATTTCATGATTCTGTGAAATTAGTGAAGCCATGCATAGAAATATAGAAACTTGGAAGTCATAGGTCTTTTTTCCCGTAGGTCTTTCACTGGAAAGTAAGTTCACCACCTGAAATTGTACTGTGTGGTGCTGCTTTACATAATTAGTCTCAAAAAGATGCCACAAGTATGAGAGGATCAGCATGTGGGTTGAGACTGACAGGAGCATTCTACCAACATGAGACAGGAATCACAATTAAGTGGACACTGCTAAAAGAAGCTCTTCTTTTCTGAGAGATGAACACTAACAAATGAGCAGTCAGGTCCAGTGTTACAAATGTGTCCAGCAGGATAGCTGTCTGTCTATGCTTTGTTTTAAAGAGTTTGACAGTGTTTCTATGAAAGTTAGTCTGGAATCATGGGACCACAGAATATCTTGAGTTGGAAGGGTTTGTCTAGCATGCCATAAAGTAGAGCACGTTCAAAAAACCCAACTGAGAAGCAATTTTAAAATGTTTTATGTTGAAGCATTAGCTTCTTATCCATTTTATAGTTGTCTGCAGCACTAACGGAATGCATTTAGTGGTCTGCCTTTTTTGGTCAGATATATCTGCCTTGTGCCTGTGTAACCAGAGTAGATATAAAGCACACTGCCCATGAAAGGGAAGCCACTCATAAGCTCTCACTGCTTAGTATAATTGGTGCTAGCTATTGTGGGAGGAAAGTAAAAGGGAACATGGAGCTATCGGAAGGTCAGGATTAAAAGTGGAAAAATGAAAGGTTGAGTTTGAAATATGTGTTTGAAATATGAGTTTTTGAACAAACAAACAAACAACAACAACAACAAAATACAACACCTTTTTTTAAGAATTACGTAGACTTGGGTTAGCATATTGCACTAATCTGTGTTGTATGCGGAGAATTGTTTCAGAAAAATACATACATGAGCCAACCTCTATCTTGCTTAATGGAACATTTTCACAGCTTTTTATTTGGCATGTTTTAATATAAAATGTGTTCCAACTGCATTGAAAAACAAATGTTAAACTCTGAACTTAAATATTTAATTTTACATCCAATTATTTTTGTTTGATTTATTTCAATTCACCTGCCATATTAAGAAACCATTTATTTACACAGAGCTATTCTGGTAATTTCTAACTTTACCTAAGAGTCCTAAAAACAACAAACAAACAAACAAACAAAAACAGCCCATACAAATGGCCTTTTTCATGCGAGAATATTCAGACTCCTTCTCTCCTGTGAATTTGTTCAAGTGTTTCTTTTATGTGTGGATTTGGAGCCTCCAGACAATTTACTGAACCAGGAGGCAGTTGTCCCCACCTCAGGATGGAAGTGCTCCAGTACAGTCACTGCAGACAAGCACAGCTGCTGGGAAATATCTGTCACTGGGATTGGACCACCGTTATCTAAAGCAGCTGATCCATCTCACTGCCACTTTCATCCTGCATCTGAGAAGCCCTTGGGAAAGCAAACCCTTTGGAAAGAGAGCAGACACCTTGTAACATCTGATTTCTGCTGATGTGAACTCTTAGATAAAGACAGAGGTTTAAATATAAGAATATGTTCTTCCCAAATACACTTTGTGTTCATTTCATTGCTGCAAATACAGACAACAATATGTGCTGGCAAATACATCTCCTCACAGGACTGGGAAGCAGCTGCAGGAGGACTTCTGCTAAAGCTGACATGACTGCTGTGACAAGAAATATGAGTATTGTAGCTTATTCATAGCAAGAATCCTCAAAAATGTAAGTATGACAGGTCCCTTTTAGCAGTGTAAATTATTTCTCTAAAGGAACAGTTATCTGTGCATAAACTTACAGAGGAGAGTGTGGTCAAGCCATAAGCTCCAATTTGTCCACATAAAGTAAATGTCCAAAACCAGGAGACTAATTAGTATATTCACAGAAAGCAAGACTTGTTTACCATGGTGGACTGAGCTAGCCAAATAAATTATTTTCTGCAGAAACGTTTGCCTGGCTCTACTACCATCTCTCCCCCGCAGGCTTTTGTACCCTTCTCTGAAGAATGCATGCTGACTATTGCTAACGAGGCTCATCAGCATTCCTGCCAACACTGCTGCCTCTAGTCTCACCAATCCTTATTAACAGAGCTCTAAGGCAAGTTGGCTACTCACTAGATCCTTCATGGGGTCACTTCTCCATGCCACAACACCATAATAAAGTCCCAAATTGGAAAAACATCTTTTAAGAGTACTCTATAGCCTTTATTTAAATACCTTTTAATGTAAATTCACTACTCATAAAAGTGAAAGAATGACTGTTCTGGCAGCCTCTGGGCATCATTTGGGAAGATGAAGTGCAGGTTTATCTGCATAACTGCAAGATCAGTATCTCTGGCTGTGGCCCTGTAACCCTAGCTCCAGTCTCTTCATCAGAATTAGCCCAGCAGTTCCAAGTACTGCAACAATTTTATGGACATGGGAAAATGTCCATTAGGGTGAGAGAGGCGAAACTGATTTTCCACTTGTGACCTGATTACAGTTTAAATTTACTGTGTGTTCTGTGAGCTGCCACTTAAGGTGATTTGCACTGTCCGATGAGTCATAACACTCACAGTAGGGAGAACTGGAGAGAAATGAGCACGTTATGATGACATAGAACCTGAGAAGTAGGACGTCTTCATTCAAGCTCCTGACCCATCAGTCACTGATGGAGCTTGTAGCACTAGAGAGAGAGCATGAGTGTACTGATGACTCAGTGGTTTAACAGCACGGTCTCTTCCCTGCCAAATGCTGAGTCAGGTTTGAGAAAAATAAATAAATAAATAAATAAATAAATAAAATCAATCTTCCTTCTTCCTTATCACTTTGGCTGCTTACCACTTGTTCATTTCATAGCAATTAGGAATCAGACTAGGGGACATACTACCATCAGCAGCCACAGATGAAAGATAAAGAAAGAAAAGATAGTTGAGATAGAAAGAAACAGAGAGGGGGAAGGAGAAACAAACAAACAAGAGATGTATGCAGAAAGAAATGTATTTTTCAGCCAATCTTGATTTCTGTACATCACATATTCAACCCCAGATTTACCACTATCACACAGCTCTAGTGCTATCTCGTAGTTTATTACTATGAATTTACAACACCAAAAAAAATGGTAACCAGGATGTAAAGCATTTCAGTTATCTGAGGTCTATTTACTGTTGCACCAGAATTTTAAAAATGTATGATATTGAAGCTGTATTTACATCAGAGAATTTTCTGGTTTAGGCACACCTATAGGAACCCTCATATGGACATGGTTGCAAATACTCCTGCCAGTTTCTTACAAGCAGAAGTGCCTTGGCAGGCTGAGAACAAGGCCAGTAGAGGGGAAAAAATAAAGGGGAAGCCCCCTCAATAATGAAGGACCAGTACATTATATTAAAGGTCTGAAGTTGTCTCAAAATTAAAAATATGCCTAGATAAACCTAAAAAACAAGGATCACTCAAATCAACTTATGGAGCAGAGTACTCTTTTAACAGTGAAAAAAGTAAAACCAAAAATCTGAGCCGTGCCAAAAGGATCCTTCTATTGAAAGCAGAATCAGAATGTAATCTAACAGGTGATTTATAATCACAACACAATAATTCAATGACTGCTTTTCCATATGGGTCAAAGCTCTGGAGAAACACTAACCAACACAGAAGTTACCACTCATTAGCCAATTAACATGCTTGGTTTAGATTCTAAGTATTTGTGTTAATTAGTATATAACTATGTACATTAATTATTTGTAGGCATTGTATAAAATTATTAACTAATGTTTACCCACCAGAACAAAACAAAAACCTACATACAGAGAATGTATACGTATAAAAATTAGCCTAGACGAGTATGCCCAATGCCATACTGAAACACACAGGGCACTTGGGGCTTCAGAGGACCCACATTGGCCCTACATGATGGTGTGCTTGAAAGCTCAAATTTTATGCAGCAAATGAGTCTGGCCATAAGTTTGCTCTCAGCAGGAAGTGAAGATATACAACTAGGAGCTGAGAGCCTCATGCTTTGCCTTTGCTTTCCTTAGTTAACAGGCTTAGTTGCCTTCTGTGCTAATGATTAAATCTTGACTTCTGTCCCATATAATCAGTTTCATTGTACTGAAGAAAATTCAGTTGTGCTTTAATGGCAAAAAGATTTCAAATGATAGATGGCAAAGAATGAAACACAAGGGCAAGAAAGGTGAAGTACTGTCATTTAATCAACATGTAAATGCTACCTTCCAGCATTGTCTAATGTTACCTTGACTTATTTATTTATTTATTTATATTTATTTTAAATCAAGCTCATTCATTATTCCAACACTACCTAGAACACACAACTTTATTTGTGCCTACTAAGCCACCCTCTAAACTGCCTCTGTCTCAAGTACATCAGTAATATAGCTGTAATAATAAAGATGGGCATATAATCACATCTTTCACAGGCTTTGTCCTGGCCAGTGTATCAGACAACTTAACAGCTCTCAATTTTTCATTTAAAAATATAAAAATTTTGGCTTGTTGAGAAAACGTAGATGAAGATAAACATAATGTGAACTTAATTCTGTAAACAGGGTTTTAAGGCAAGAAATAAGGGATAAATTCTACTGCTTAAGAAGAAATATATTTAATGTAGGAGACTAAAAAGAAATAAAAAGAAGCTATAAATTAAACATTTCAATATTATAAATAAAACAATTTTCTCAGTACACCTTACATTAGAATAGAATAGGATAGTTCATTTGGATGGAACCTTCAAAAATCACCTAGTCCAAAAAGATCACCTAGTCCAACTGAATTACAGCTGTTAGTAGTAATAGCAGCAAATTCCATTTTTTTTTATGTTTGCATCCAAAATTATTATATTAAAAAATACTGCAGCTCCTTGTATTGAAAACTCTTGCGTGTATCATGACATTATCACGGAAGGCTGGAGATTTTAACAGCTGAGTTAGACATTCTACCTAAGATCCAAGAAAGCACTTAAAATATCCAGATTCAGTACTATCTAAGCAAATGCTTATTTTCAGAAGAATGAATGGAATCTGTGCTACAACTGAAATGAATGTCTTCAAGTGTCTTTGAGAGTGTCTTTGACTTTTTGGTAATAAATATGCTCTAGCTCTGAATGACATTTCCTTCTCAGGTTGATGATTCTCTTCATGCACATGTCTAAATCTAAAATCTTTTACAAATACTGAATCTCTGTTACTAACATTCTTTTGAGCATCAGATCACTGATCACAGACTTTCAATCTATAAATTCTTTGCAGAAGAGTCCTCTCCTTCTACTCACTGGTGGAGGGACCTCCTGATGCCACAATGTCTGTTATATTCTCTCTGCAGTCTCATATTAGCCATCCAAAACTTGTGTTTGTATTGAGTTTACATGGCAAGGTTTTGTAGCAGGGGGGCTGCAAGGGTGTCCTCTGTGAGAAGAGTCCAGAAGCTGCCCTTGTTAGATAAGAGTCAGCTCCAGCCAGCTCCAAAAGGGACCCGCTGCTGGCCAGAGTTGAGTCAGTGAGCAATTATGCTTGTGTCTTTGTGAGAGCAGATTCAAGAAAGAGAAAAGAAAAAAAAAAAATACTGCACAACAGCAGTTAGGAGAGAAAGGAATGAGAAACAGCCTTGCAGACATCAAAGTCCATGAAGAAGGAGGGAGAAGAGGTCCTCCAGGTGCCAGAGGAGAAGTTTCCCTGCAGCCTTCGGAGAGGCCCCTGGTGGAGCAGGCTGTCCCCCTGCAGCCCATGGTGTACCATAGTGGAGCAGATCTCCACGCTGCAGCCCGTGGAGGAGCCCATGGTGGAGCAGGTAGATCTGGCCTGGGTGAAGCTGTGGACTTTGAAAAGTCCCCCACTGGAGCAGTCTCCAGGCCAGAGCTGCGGCCCATGGAGAGGATCTCACACAGAAGCAGGTGATCTGGTGGGAGCTGATGCCCATGGTGGAGAAATGTTGGAGCAGTTTGCTCCTGATGGATAGACCTCGTGGTACGGACCCATACTGGAGAAGTTCTTGAAGATCGGCTGCCTGTGGAAAGCCCACACAAGATCAGTTCAGGAATTGACTCTCATGTCTGACAGCATTGTCTAAACACTTCTTGAACTCCAGCAGGCTCAATGCCACAACCACTTCCCTGGGGAACCTCTTCTAGTGCACAACCATCCTCTCAGAGAATAATTTTTTCTTAATATCCAGCCTGAACCTTCCCACTCACAGCTTCATACCATTTGCTCAGGTCCTTTCACTGGTTGCCAGAGAGAAGGGATCAGAATCTCCCTCTCCACTCTCCCACACGGGGGATCTGTAGGCTGCCATAAGGTCTCCCTTAATGTTTTCACTCTGGGCTGAACAAACCAAGTGACTTCAGCTGCTCCTTGTATTTTTTTCCCCTATAAAAGTTTCACCATCTTCATAGCCTTCCTGTGTATGCTCTCTAATAAATTTTATGTCCTTCTTATATTATGGTTCCCAAAAATGCACACAGTACTTGAGGTGAGATCGCACCAGCATGGAGTAGAGTGGGACAATCACTGCATTCAAATGTTAGCAATTCTGTGCTTGATGCACCCCAGCATATGATCGGCACTTTTGGCTGCTAGTATGTATTGTTGACTCATACTCAACTTTCCAGAACACCCAGATCCCTTTCTGGGAGGCTGTTATCCAGCCTCTCATCCTCAGTCCACACATACTTCCAGGGTTGCCCTGTTCCAAGTACAGAATACAGCAATTGCTCTTGTTAAACTTCATACAGTTGGTGATTGCCTAGCCCTCTAATTGTCAAGTTCTCTCTGCAAGACCTCTATCATTGAGGAAGTCAACAGCTCCTCCCAATTTAGTGTCAACTGCAAACTTCAAGTCCTTCATCCAAGTCATTTATGAAAAGATTACAGATAACTGACCCTAAAATGGAGCCCTGGGGTACCCCACTAGTGACTGGCCACTAGCCAGTCCAGCCTTCCATTTATTATAACCTTTCGAGATTGACTCTTCAGCCAATTGTTCACCCATCACATTATGTATTTTCTAGCTGCATGCTGGACATTTTGTCCAGAAGGATACTCAAAAACAGTATCAAAAACTTTGCTGAAATCCAGAAAGGTTATATAAGCTGGCTTCCCTGGGTCAGCTAGGTGGGTAACCTTGTCATGAAAGGAAATCAAGTTAATTCAATAGGAATTTACCCTCGTGAACATTGGCTGTGACCAGTGACTGCATTGTCTTTCAGGTGTTTTTCAATAGCTCTCAGAATAATGTTCTCTGCAAAGATTCTCTCTCTCTTTTACCAGGAACTGAAGCAAGACTGACAGGACAGTAATTACCAGGGTCCTCTTTCTAACCCTTCTTGAATATTGGAACAACGATTACCATCTTCCAGTCCACTGGGACCTCTCCATATACCCAAAACCATTGAAAAATAATTGAGAAAGGTCTCAAGATGATATCAGCCAGCCCTTTCAGCACTTTGGGATGAATCCCATTGGGCCATGTGGACTTATATGCTTACACTTGGAGCAGCAAATCTTGCACAAGTTTGGGGTTGTCTGGGAGTTTATAATTTCTGCAGTCATGGACCTCCAACTCAGGGCTCAAGGGTCCCAGAGCCTGTCATCGGTGTTGAAGACTGTTGTGGTTTAGCCCTGGCAAGCAACTAAGTACCGCACAGCCACTGGCTAATTCTTCTCAAGTGGGTTGAGGGAGAGAACTGGAAAGGTAAAAGTCCAAGAATTCATGGGTTGAGATAAAGACAGCGTACTAGATAAAGCAAAAGCTGTTCATGCAAACAAAGCAAAACAAGAAGTCACTACACTACTTCTCATTGACAGGCAGATGTTCAGCAACTTCAGGGAAAGCAGGGATCATCATGCATAATGTTTTCTTGGGAAGACAAATGCCATCATGCCCAATGTCCTGTCATCCATGTCTCCGCCCCCTCCCCCCCTCCATCATGAGCATGATATCATATGGTATGGAATATCTCTTTGGTAAGCCTGGGTTAGCTGTCCTGGCTGTCTTTGCTCAGCAACTGCACTCTTCCAGCTTATTCTGCAACCCCAGTCTCCTCACTGGCAGGACAGCATAAGAAGTAAAAAAAACTTTGTTCTATATAAACACTGTTTTGAAACAATTAAAAACATTGGTGTGTTATCACCACAGTTTTCATCAGAAATCCAAAACCCATAATTGTGTGAACCTAAAACCATAGGATCATAGTATGGCTTGGTTTGGAAAGGACTTTAAAGATCATCTAGTTCCAACCTCCCTGCCATAGGCAAGAGACGCCAACCACTAGCTCAGGTTGCCTAGGGCCTCACCCAAACTGGTCTTGAACACTTTCAGGGGTGGGGCATGCACAACTTCTCTAGGCAACCTTTTCCAGTGCCTTACCACCCTCTGAGTGAAGAAATTCCTCCTAACATCTAATCTAAATCTTCTCTCTTTTAGTTTAAAACCATTCCGCCTCATCCTGTCATTACCTGATTGAGCAGAGTTGTTCCCCATCTTATTTAAAAGCCTTTAAGAATGGAAAGACTGCAGTGAGGTCTCCCTTGAACCTTCTTTTCTTCAGGCTGAACAGCCCCAGCTCTCTCAGCCTGTCTTCACAGGAGATGTTCTCTAGCCCTCTGATCATCTTTATGGCCCTCCTCTGGACCCATTCAAGTAGGTCCATATCTTCATATTCTGGGGGCCCCAGGCCTGGATGAAAGATTCCAAGTGAGGTCTCACAAGGGTAGAGGGGGACAATCATCTCCCTCAACCTTCTTCTGGTCATGCCGCTGTTGATGCAGCCCAAGATGCAGTTGGCCTTCTGGGCAAGCACACACTAGTGGCTCTTGTCAAGTTTTTTATCCACCAGAACCCCCATGGCCTTCTCTGCAGGGCTGGTCTCAATGAGTTCTTCTCCCAGTCTGTATTCACAGAATCACAGAATCATCTAGGTTGGAAGAGACCTCCAAGACCATCTAGTCCAACCTCTGACCTAACACTAACATACTCATGTCTGGCAATGCCCTGGCATAGTTGCGGCACCTTGCATTTGGACTTGTCGAACCTCATCAGTTTCATGTGGGTCTACTGCTCAAGCTTGTCCAGTCCCTTTGGATGGAATCCCTTCCCTTTGTTGTATCAACTGCACCACTCAGCTTAGTGTCATCTGCAAACTTTCTGTGGGTGTACTCGATCCTACTGTTTATATCATTGATAAAGATATTATACCACCTCTTCCATGATCTTTCCAGACACAGAGGTCAGGCTCACCAGTCTGTAGTTCCTCTAGTCCTCCTTTCTACCCTTTATAATAATGGAAGTTATGTTTCCTTTTTTCTAGTCACTAGGGACTTTGTCACACTGACAGGACTTCAAATATGATGGAGAGAGGTTTGGCAACTCCATCAGCCAGTTCCCTCAGGACCCTTGGGTGCATGTCATCAGGCCCCATAGACTTATATCTGTTCATTTTCATCAGGTAGTTTCAAACCTGTTCTTTGCTTCCAGTGGGCCAGACTTTTCTCCCTCACTCCTTGCCTAGAGTTTCTGGGAAATGAGAGATGTAAGAAGCCTAACTGGCAGTGAAGATTGAGGCAAAGATGTTTTTGAGTACATCAGCCTTCTTCATGCTTGTCATTACCAGTTCTCACTTCTCATTTATCAGAGGGTGTACACTCTCCCTAGCTTTCCTATTCTGCCCAATGTACTTATAGAATCTCTTCTTGTTATTGCTTGCATCCTTTGCCAAGATCAGTTCTATTCTCTACAAAGAAAATTGACTCTGTCCCACACAAAACCATGACAAAGACCGATGTGAAGAAGGCATTAAGTGCCTCTGGTATGTCCTTATTTTTGAGGTGACCATCCTCATCAAGTAATGGACCAATGTTATCTCTTGTCCTCCTTCTATCTATTTTGTTATTTAATACCAAAGATTTTAAACTCCACTACTTCATGGTCACTGTGTCCAAGATGGACAGCAATCACAACTTCACCCACAAATCAACAATTTGCCCATGAGACCCATTAAATGCTTCTTTTCTGGGATCACTACACTCAAACAGCAAAGCTATCTTTAACTTAATCTGATATTACTGTGGCATTTGTCACTGCTGAAATTCATAAACACCCAGTAAATTTATAAGTGTTCTCTTTCTACATAATAGTATTCATAACATAGCAATAATTTTAGATACTCTGCTCTGTGATGGTAGACTGAGATCTCATAGAGGACTATGTCATAGCTGTTTTTTACTCTCCTTTACTCAGGAAATATAGCTTCAAACTTTGAATCCATTTCTTGCTATTCAGCTTGCTAGTCTTGCTAGTCAGCTTTCTTGGTTGAGCAATGTCAATTTACCAGCTTGTCACAGTGAGTCATTGGTTCAACAAGATTAGAAAACAGGATACTCCTTATTCTTTATTCATTGTTCCAGCCTGTAAATTGCAAGTCTCTTTGTTTCCTCTTCAGATAAAATCAAGGCTGTGGACTGTGTTATGTGATGTAAATGATACAATGGGCAAAGCCAGGACTGGAAGTCAATAAGCTAGCAGATGACTTTGACATGGAATTCTCTTCCAGAAGATATTTGACTCATATAGATGCTTTAGTTCTAAATTCAGTATTCTAAATTCAGTATTGTGCTGTATGAAAAGCACTGGTAGGGAAATAGATGTGCACAGGCAATTTATTTCACCATCCATTTGTAAAACATCAATACAAGATTTCCACCAAACATTCAGAATTACTTGAGAGTTTGTGAATGTATCTCCAATCCAGCTGAGAAGGAATGGGTCTGTTGTAATTATGTGATTCAGACAGCAATATTCCATAACAAAAATATTCTTCTTCATTTTGGTGCAAGAACAAAATGACTGTGACATTGCCTTTCTTCCTGAAATTCTGAAATGCACAGTTCTCTTATTCACTCTACACACTCAGAGCTCTTCAGGAAAAGTCAATTGATTCAATTTTCTGCCATTCCTGTTCTTTGATCTTCCTTACAAATAAATACTACTTCAAAACTTGTAACAGAGGTAGAGTGAGGGGTAGAGAGAAAATATATTTTTTAATTTTCTTTCTATTCCTGAAGATACAACAATAGGGTATGGATGTGTACCACTGCTATAAATGGCTATTGAATGTAAATTTATTCATAAGTAATATGTATAAATGTATATATATGATAAAGATTGATACTTCATGAAATCACTAAAAAGATGCTGACTGTACTAACTTATCGTCCTAGAAAACCAGATGATAAACCAGGACAACAAGAAAGAGAATGACAATAGTTACACTTGGACAGGTGGATAGATGACAATAATGTAACACTGCAAATATTCTTTTTTTGTGAAGTGACACAAAAATAAATTTGGCTCAATATCAGCATGGTGTATCCCTGTTAATGCAGAAGAGGATCTAAAGGAGACAGAAACTTTCTGTCTTGTTAGGGTTTTACACAGAAATTAACAATTTAAGATACACTGATGACATATTTTAATATTTCACACTATACTGCATTGAAACTGAATATTGAGTATACCTCCTGTCAGTGTTGCAAGCATTACTTAAATATTAATCATCTTTTCAACAAGAATGATTAAGAATTTAGTAATAAGAATCCTAGTAAGCTAACAGTTCTCTTCCAAAGTACTTCAGGAAAAAGACTAAAAGATAAAAATGTTTCTACAACAATGTGGCATGAAGAACAAGCAAGAGGAGCTAGAAGCCTTGTCTGAGTTCCAGAGCAATAACATCATTGACATAAGTGAAACCTGGTGGGAAGAGAGTTCTGTGTCTGACCATTGGATAGTCATAAGCCCTGCTGAAATGATAGGTGAAGCAGGATGGTAGTGCTATAAGTAATGGAGAGGATGGATTGTATGGATCTTGCAGTTGGTGATGACAGAGTTGAGAGCCTCTGGGTAAGGATGAAGGAACAAGCACATAACACAGATGTCACTGTGGGAGTCTGCTATTGGTACCCAGCCAGGATAATGACACTGATAAATTATTCTTTAAGGAACTAAGAGATACTTCCACATCAGCTGCCCTTGTCCTTATGGGTGACTTCAACTTGCCAAATATTAACTTGGAATAACACACTACTGATACTAACAGGTCCAGAAGATTCTTAAAACACCTTAATGAAAACTTTTTGGTACAGGTACTAAGGGGGCCACCTAGAAAAGGTGCCCTCCTAGATTTGTTACTTGTAAACAGAAAGGGTCTCATGGGTGAAGTGGCGATTAGTTGCCATCTTAGTCATAGTGGAGGGTTTATTCCCCATAACACATACATTTATATATGTGATTTATATATGTGAGTCTCTATGGCCCACACAGGTCAGAGTAGATTAGAATAGGATTTCAGACTTAAAAAAACAAACAAACAAACAAAAAAAAATGGTAATGGAAGCAAAATTACAGCTAGAAATCATGGAAAAACCTGTAGCAGTAAAAGAGTAAAAGTATGTATTTGAGGCAGACAGGTTCACTTTGAAAGTAGATTGCTACACTGTATATCACCTAAGTGGCTTCATTAAGAAGAACAGTGAAGTTTCAAAGCTAAGGTTCAAAAATAACATGAACTACAGAGGCCAGCCTAGAGCTTGGTGAGGGCTAAACTAAGTCTTCTGGATAGTAGAATTCCTGAAAAGACTAGTCACACAACTTCTTTAGCCATCAGATAGCAAAGAGAAGACATAGCGAATCTTATGTTATACCCCAAGATATGAGCCTCCAAATTGTTGGCCTTGATTAAAAAGAGAATGTATGATGATTGTCTTGAAACATCCATCCAATAAGTTTGGCTAACATTAATAAACAAAATACACATAAAATTTGGTCCTATAGCTTTTTCATGAGACTTTATACTCTGAATTAATAACAGAGGCAGGAAAAAAAAAATAGAAAGTCTTAAAAATAAAGTCTGAAAAAAAAAATACATACAGCTAAAACTAAAATGTTTGTCTGTTTTTATCCCATGAATATGAGCATAAGAAAATGTAGAGAAAAAGAAAAGGAACTCTCTGACAGAGAATTTTTGTTTTAATGTCAGTTAAAACAGGTATTTTCTGGTAATGTGTTGGGACTAAATTTCTTGAAAGCTTATGTTTTAAAAGTTCTAGAGAAAAAAATGAATGATTTATTTCAATAAACCCTTTTGGAAGATTTTGTTCCCCTTGATAAATAAATATAGCAGAATTCCACATCTAGTGTTTTCATGAAATCTATGTTTTATGCAGTGGTTAATTATATATTGTAAAATATGTGTTCACAGTACATCAAAGTTTGAACTTTGTGTGCTGTTTGTATGCAAATATGAGCAAAATAAGAAGAAAATGAGGCATATTTTCTCTCTCTCTCTCTTTTTTTTGTCCTTAAGAACTAAAAAAATAAGGTTTTCTGTCCTTAGTTAAACATAAAAGTTATAAATGAGATAAGCACATTGACTGAGAATGTTTAATAGCCTAAAGAGTAAATAGCAATGCATGCATTTTTATAGGTATTAAGTACTTTTAAGGAAAGTGGAGAAAAAGAAAAAAAAAAAAAAAAAAAAAAGGAACACCAAAAAAATTCTAAATTATTAGCCTAATTAGAAGTGCACACTCTTCTGATGCTAAGTTCACTGGATGAGGATTTCACTTTTCCAGTACTTAAAAAAAAAAAAAAAAAAAAAAAAACAAGCAAACAAACAAAAAGAATAAAGAACTATCAAATGGAACAAGTGAACTAAAGTGAACAAGTGAACAACTAATTATCCATAATCTCAGCAGTAAGCACTTTTCTAAATTCATCTTCTTTTTAAGCTACTAAATTATACATGTACATATAGATTAAGTAGCTTTAATTGGCAGATAAGAAAGATAATCCCAGATTGCTTTACCTTTGTTTGTTTGTTTGTTTTATGTATATATATATACATATATATATAATTTATATAATAAGATACTGAAGGTCAAGCAATACTTTTATTTGGGTAAACCTGCAGGCTTACTTGGCAGGGCTTCCTTGTCTCACAAAGTCAACTAATTCAAAAACTGTTAAATATTGTATAAGTATTTTTGTATTTGAGATGAATAACATATTGAAAGCAAACAAAAGTATGATTGTTAATTACAAAGCTTCTCATTCTGCTATGTTTCCATTTCACTTCTGTAGCTAAGAGGATGTCTTAAAAGGATAAGAGAAACATACTTGATTAATTTGTTTACAGTTAAGCAGTGAAGCATAAACCAGGAGTTACACTTCCACTAAGCACACTGCAGAGGACACAGAGCAATCAGAATGACATATTAATTGCTTAGGAATGGTTCAGATGAATAAAAATATGTTTGACATCGGTATTATACATATACATATTTACTTATTTAAATATACAGATACATCTGAGGAAAAGCAACAAAATATTATTTGCCTTCTCTTCACATTTGTACTGTTTTACAATGGTTTTTTTTGATTTTTTGTTGTGAATCTCTAACATGTTTTACAGAAAAATAACTCTTACCTGTAATTCTTAATGTCTTGCTAGAAAGTCACAGGAACACACATCTAGCTATCGCTTGCAAAAATTAAGAAAAGTTTTTTAAAGGAAATATGTGAACATAAAAGGATTCCCTCCATTAGGAAAGGAAAACCTCCACAGAATCTGTTAATTAATTTAATGAGAATGTGAAGTGTTTCCTAAGTAAAACAATAATCAAAAGAGGATAAAATAATAGAACTAAAAGGGAAACCAGTCAGGAGTATAATTATGTGGTAGACTCAAAGGCAGTTCTGGACTTGTCAAAATCACTGCCCAGTGTGCTTATGCAGAGATTTGCCTCTGGCTTTGTCAGATGCCACAGCTGGAAGAATATCTTCCACTTTTTGACTTTCAGATCCATCAAGTGCTATCTGAAAGAGTGCTGAAAATGGTGGAATAAACTGAAAAATATTCTTATTGTTTATAATACAAAAGTTTATTTCACGGCATATTTTTATTAGTATTTGAGTATGCCGTCTGGATGACCAAAGAGTTTTTTTTTTAATGCAGGACATATATTAAAAAACAAACAAAGAAAAACAAAAAGAAAAAACATTCTGACTTATATAAAAAGCAGATATTACCTATATAATATCATTATTGGAAACAGACTGTTCTTGATATAGAACTCAATTCAGCCAGAAATTACACAAGGTTTACTTTAAAAATTTTCCAAATAATTAACTATAACATCAAATATTTTTGGATCAGATATCTATATAAGCTTAAAATTATAAACTGACCTATAATGTACAGAGTATACAAATGATTCCATAATGGATCACAAACTATATATCTTCTAATGTGAAGGAAAAGAATAAGAAAAATATTGTACAATCTGGAAGATTTCCTATTATTTCTAGATTTCAGCTTTCTTATTAATTAACTACACATATATTTGTTGCAACAGTCTTGCTGTAGTTTTGGATGATGTTTTTTTTTTTTGCTCTTTTTGTGTGTTTGTGCGTCTGTAGAATAACGGCACTTGAGGTCTACCTTGAATAAAGCAATCCATGGTTCAATGGATTACCCAACAGTCAATAATAAAAGAACAGACTAACCGAAGCTGAAAAAAGGATCCAAATGAATCACAAATCAGGCCAGTTAGCTGAATATATATATCAGTTAGCTGAAGCTGCTTTGGTTTACTTAAAGTTGACTAGAAATGTCACAGTAGTTGAAACCTGAAAGTAAATGAAGACTGTTTTTTTTTTTTTTTTTTTTTTTGAGCTCCCTCTCTGTCACCAGGGTAGCAACAGAAGATTGTGCTGAATACTGAATCCAAGACAGGGAATCTGGATATCCAAATATGCACTGACAAAATAATGCCAATGTGCTTTTATATAAACAATGTGCTTATTGTTTTACATATTAAAATTATATATGAATCTTTACATGAAAACTTTAGGTTTTCCAGCCTGTCCCATAAAAAAGTTTACATCAGCTTAATTTGTATTTTCAAGATAACCAGTCTTCTTACTGCTCTTTAACATTATGTCTTAAGGAATGCCTATGGAACAATCTTAGTAAAAGATCATTAAGCCTTAATAAAAATCAAATAATAATGTAGCATTCCTTCTATAACTGAGTAATGTAACACGATAGTTTCATATAAACTGTTCATTTTAACATTAGAAGTGAATTAAATCTGAGGATACTTAAGCCCTAAGGACAGTTGAAGACTTAGTTAAGCACCAGGAGACCTGTCTGAACATGAAAATCTTATTTTGGTGCCACAAGCTGACTTAGTGTTTTAAACTTTTTTTTTTTTTAATATATATATATATATACACACAGAAATATTTATAATAAATATCTTCATACATATATAAATGTACAGGAAAATTGACTTTTATAGTGAAAAACATCACTACAAAGCATTCTGGATTATCTAAACAGATATATATATATATATATTATTTTGCTTGCAGCACTTACTCCCACCCCTCTACCCCCCAGAAATCTAAAACTGTTTTGGTAAAATTCATATTTCAGGTAAAATTTTAGTAAAAATAACATTGAAATTAGTAAAATTTCTTGACATTAAAGAAAATCACACTGACGAGAAAGATATGTTCAAATTGTAACATAAAATTTCTTGCAGCAGTGGCCGAATGAAACATAGATATACACCAATATAGACATTGATTAAATATATATCTAAAAATGAACATTTTCCTTGAAGAAATTTTGAAGGAAAAGGTTGTTTTAAATTCACAAATCTTCTGGTGTTTTGTTTTGTTTTCTCCTTGTTGTTGTCACTGTTGTTCTATTTGGAAAACATATTCTTTATGAAAGTCTTTATCAGAACTTAAATTCTTTTAGAGATTTGCTATGTCTGTAAAAGTGTGAGGCAAGACCGTTGTATGAAATATCTTCCAGGTGACCCAGTTTGCCCCCAGGCAACCTATCCTGCTGTTGTCACTGGAAAGACCTGTTGGTTTAGGATATTTTACCTACAACATGGGCTGAGCAACCAGGAGAACAAGATCCAACACCCAAGCAGGAATTTTTAGCAAATCTCTTCTGCGACATTTCATCAGGACTCTATGCTTATTTCTTCAATATGTGGAATAATATTAAGTAATTGTAATAATATTTCAGCCACTTGGTGATGTAGCACAGAGGTACAAATCCCATATCAGGTTATTTTTTAGCTTCATTATTATCTTACCTTTACAAAAGTGTTAATTTTCTGAATAAATATATTGTAGATGAATATCCATTAGGTACATAAACAACATTTCTAAAACTCTTTATTTATTTTATTTTTTTTTTATGTTCAACATTATAAAAGCTTATGGTTCACAATGCAAGCCGCAAGCTGGGAACTTTCACTCTATTAAAATAGTAAACATGGAAACAGAAAACAGAAACAAAACCCCACTCTTTCAAAAACACCCCCCCCCCCCCACAAAAAAAAAAAAAAGAAGGAAAATTTGATTTTTTTGCAAGTTGCTTTTTATTAGGATATTACTTAGAGGCAAAAAGACTTTAAGTAAAACAATATGAAACACAGAAAACAGATTTCATTTCGTTACTTCCTATTTAAGGAGGTAAAATACTGTTCAAGTTTGTGTTTTTTCTCTAAGAGTTAAATTAATAATAAGAAAAGTAACACAAAATAAATGTCAAAGAGTCATCATCTAATGAGTCTAATGAAGGAATGTATTTTTTTCTTTTTTTTTTTTTTTCTAAATCTGTTTCAATTTTAGGTTTCATTTTAATTTTCATAGATTTTACTGTCCTCTCAGAGTGCAAAAGGAACTTCCAATGTAGAAAATTTTGTATTTTCACTCAAATTCAAGCTGTTCTATTTCATTAAAGATTGCACACAGAATAGAACTGTGAGTTTGTCATTAAGAGGAATCAAGACCTTTGCATGAATCTCCATAATTGCAGTCACTAAATTTGACTTGACTTTGCCATGTAACTCAGTTCACACTATTTTCCCCAAACCAAATCTATGTTAAATTTGAATATTGTGAAATTCAGTTTTCTAGCAATTAAGTTTACTCAATATTTTGCTGCAAATTGTCTGTGTTTACATTAAATGTAAAAATTTAGTCAAAAATTACATTTTCTATATTATTTTGATGGCTGTCTCTGATACTTTTATTTTAGTAAGAACACTAGAAAAATTTCTGTGGATCAGACTAGAAGAACATTTACCCAGTATATCATCTTTGAAAGTGGCCAAAAGCAAATGTCTTGAAGAAAAAAGCAACACATGGCAGATATATAAGCAGAAGTATTTTTAGTCCCTTTAAAAAAAGTAAGTTTATGTTGGTTTAAATAATTCACTGGAAAGAATCTCAGTTTGAAAAGAAGTCAGAAAGAAGAAAAAGTACCACAAATGTCTCTTCATGCCAGGCTACTTCTGAAGGATCTGTGAACTACCAAGATCAATCTCGTAGTAAGCAAAAGGGAAGATGAAGTTATTCAAGCAACCTGCTAGTTACCTCCAACCAACAACATTCAAGGACAAGGCAGTAGAGAAAAGGAGAGTTGCAAATAAGACTTGTATAGCAGCCAGCAAAAAGGGATAACAAAATCCAGCTGGCTCAGTCATGTTTGTCCTGCATTAGCAGAATTCAGTAAAAAACAAACACAAACAAACAAACAAACAAACAAAAAGAATCACAGAAAAGACAGGACAGTTGCACATAGACAGTGTTCATTCACGGTTTAGTAAGTAATGTCATTATCAATTCTGGCACCACAAAAACAAGGTAGGAATATAGGCCTTGAGATGACATTTGGCAATTTGAATAGCATTTAGATTTATACACCATTTCCTTAATACATATGACTGTGATATACCAGAAGGCTAAATATTGTTTCGCATTTTCAGTCATTATGTCCCCAGTTAACAATTTTGTGGTATCTGTACTATTTTACTGAAATCCAAGGTGGCCTTACTTGGGGCTAATTCCCAGTCAATTTGTTTCTAGGGGTGGAGGCCATTGCCCTTATTTGAAATAAGGGTCCAACAACCCTTGGATATCCGCTATAGTAGGTATTAGGTGAAGGGAAAAGTAGTGTGTTGTTTTTTTTTGTTTGTTTTTCCTCTCTCTCTTTTTTTTTTTTCTTCTTTATTTCCTCCTGTACTTTCTCACCTGAAAAACAGAGGATGTCACTTCCAACAGTGTTAAAAGCTGGTACTAAGTGTGCATAGATTTGTAACATTATAATTACAGACTCACAGCTGAGAAATGGTAATGAATGAGTCCAGGAAACAATGTTCTCACAGTGTCTGTGTTTTGAGGATAATTTTCATTTCAAATGTATCCATAACAAGAAAACTACATCTTCATACTTCATAAAAAGCCAAATTAGATCTAAAAAGTCAATTTATACACAAGAGATGACCATTAAAAGATAATGCTGAACAACTCCATGAATTAAGTCGTCAATAACAACATGAGATAACCCATTTAATGCAGAAACAGAGGCTTGTAAGTAAAGTTAGTTCCGAATAAGTCCTCCATATCTTCTCCATCAGCACTGAAGTACTGAAGAGAGCCTTTTTGTTTTCACTGTTGGCCATCCTAGCATCATGAGGTACCTATCTGACTTTCCTTTACTATTTTAGAAAGAAAGTGCTGCTAACACTAAGAGCTCAGTTCAGAATTTGGAAGGAAAAATCCTTGTGTGGGCAACCTTAGTCCTATTTGATTTATTTCTAGTGGATAGGAAGCTTGTTACAGTTAAGAAAAATTTCTGGTTGGTTTCAACTAAGAAGATGATCTTCCTTCATTTTATTCCAGTTATTTAAGAATGCAGCGTAAAAGGTAGGTACATTATCAACAAAGACATGCATTAAATAAAAAGTTAATTCAAGTTTGCAACCAATATAAATACCAGCAATGCTCTTTGGATTTGACCAATGAGTATGTCCCATTGTCAAAGCAGTATTTTTAAAACAGAACACTTAGATGTATACACAACATCAGAAAACATATTTCTTTAGTTATTTGGCATTGAGACAGAATTAGCAGTAAAGTTCGTACACTTTATAAAGTTAATATCCCCATAGACATTTTAACACAGATGGTGTATATGTGATTCAATTGTAAGATAGGATGACTGAAAGATAATAGTATAAAATTAGTGTGCCTTCCGACAAAACTGATGGAAATTTAAAATTCAGTTTATTGCACACGTCTCTTTCTCTGCATTGCAGCGCTTTTAAAAACTAAGCAATGAAGCAGTGACACAGGTGTTTCTAACAGAGACCTGGAAACAGCAAAACAGGAATTCAAATTAGAGTCTTTAAGGCAGATTAAAGTAATATCACCCAAAGTACTTTTATCTGTACACCCTGTAGCACCTTATTTAACTTCATATGCTTCTAAACAAACCAAATGTATTAGGTGCTAAATAAAACATAACCATGTCATTTAAGTATCCTGAATTTTAGTTCTTTTTCTTGTTACATAATTCACAGATACTAAGAAAGCTCTTTGCTGAGAAATGTTTATAGCATATTTCCTTTTTGTAGCAATGTTGGACAACTTTATTTCTTAGATCTTTACGGCAGGCTAATAAACTGCTACAGCGCAGTGTCTACAGACTACAATAGTCTGAAAAGGGATTTATCACAGTATTTTATTAACTTGCATCTGTTCAACAGTGCCATAGCTACTATGCTCTCTTAAGAATATATTGATAGTGTGTTAAATTAAAGCAATTTCAGAGTTCTTTGTAACTTGACCAAACTCAAAATAATCAATGGAATTTGTCCAAGTTTCCTAATACTACACTCTAACAAAACTTCAGCCTGAGCTCAGGATGAATGACAAACTCCTCAGCTATCTTCTGCTAAGAGAATATCAAGTATATAATCAGAGATTACTTCCACCTACTTTCTCCTGTCCCCTGAAAACATAATGATCAAAGGAATACAGAAATCTTTAGAATTCATTTAGTCCAAGCACTAGATCAAACAGAATCACCAATAACAGGTTATATCAGCAAAAGTTTTGTTTAATCAAGCCTTGATAACAAAATCAAACAATGACAGAATGGTTGAGGTTGAAAGGGGCCTCTGGAGGTTGCAAGGGACCATCTGGTCCAACCCCCCTCTTCAAACAGCGTCACATACAGCAGTTTGCCCAGGACCATCTCCAGATGGTTTTTGAAGCTTTTGGAGGAAGACTTTATAACCTTTCTGGGTAACCTGTGTCAGTGCTCAATTGCCTACACAGTAAAAAATTGTTTCTTGATATTTAGATGGAACTTCTTGTGTTCCAGTTTGCACCCCTTACTTCCTGTCCTGGCCATGGGCACCCCTGAGAGAGAGGAGGAAAAATAAAAAAAAATAAATATATATATATATAAAACTCTGGCTACATCCTCTTTGCTCCCTCCTCCCTTCACGTGTTTATATACATTGATAATGTTCCCCCTGAGACTCCTCTTCTACAGGCTAAACCATCATAGATCTCTCAGCCTTTCCTCATAGGAGAGGTGCTCCAGACCCTTCATCATCTTTGTGGCCCTTTGTTGGGCTCTTTCCAGTAGCTCCATGTCTATCTCTATCCTGTACTGGGGAGCCCAGAATTGGCCATAGTACTCCAGGTGTGGCCTCACTAGAGCTGATTAGAGATCAACTCTCTTCACCTTTTGGCAATACTTGCCTAATGAAACCCAGGATACAATTAGCCTCCTTTACAGCAAAGGCATATTTCTGGCTCATATTCAGTGTGATGTCCACCAGGATGACCATGTACTTTACTGAGGAGCTGCTTTCCAGTAGTTTTGTCCCCAGCACTTGCAGGGGCCTGGTGTTTTTCTTCCCCAGGTTCAGGACTTTGCATATAACCTTCAGGACCTTCAGGAGGTACCTGACAGTCCATTTCTCCATCCTGTCCAGGTCCCTCTGAATGGCAGCACAACAACCTGGTCCATTATCCACATTTCCCAGTTTTTTGTCCACTGCAAACTTGCTGAGCATACACTCTGCTCCATCATCAAATCATTATGAAGATCTCAAATAGGACTGCACCTAGTATTAGCCCTTGGGTACACCACTAATTATTGACCTCCAACTAAAATTTGCACCACTGAACATCACCCTCTGGGTTCAGCCATTCAGACATACTTTTATTTATTTATTTATTTACTGTCTGCCCATCCAGCCCATGCATCAACAGTTTGTGAGGATCTTATGGGAGACAGTGTTAAAGGCCTTACTGAATTCAAGGTACTGGACATTGCTCTCCCTTCATATATCAGGCTAATTAATTTATCATAGAAGCTTACTAAATTGGTCAAGCATGACTTCCGCTTGGTGAATCCATATTGGCTAGTCCTGATGATTTTCTTACCTTTCATGTACCTGGAAATGCTTTCCAAACTTAGTTGTTCCATCACATTCCTAGGGATCAAGGTAAAGCTGACTGGCTTTTAGTTCCCTAGGTCCTCCATCTTGCCCTTCTTGTATATAGGAATCTCGTTTGCTTTCATCCAGCCTTCATGCACTTTTTCCAGATGCCATGATTGATCAAGGTTTGTGGAGAGTGGCCTAACAATGATATCTGCCAGCTCCCTCAGCAGTCATGGGTACATCAAATCAGGGTTCGTGCATTTATGTATGTTCAGTTTAAGTATTCCTTGACTTGATCTTGTTGGAATATCTCTTCCTTTGTCCAGGCTTTTCCCCTGGTCTCTGGGGCCTGAGATTTCTGAAGGCTGGTCTTGCTAATGAAGACTTCAGGACCTCATACTTTTCCATGCTCTATGTCACCAGGGCTCTCGCCTCATTCAGCAAGAGCTCTATTTTTCCTAGCTTTCCTTTTGTAACATCCAAGGATGGTTAGTCTGAAATCTGCCATGGCCCTCACAGCTCTTCAGAAGGGTGGTTCCTAGCCTATACAGATCCACAGGGCTGCTTGTTCCACGTAAAGTGCAAAATGTTGCATTATTTGTTGACCTCATGAAGTATTTATCAACCAGTTTCTCAGATTTCTCAAGGTCCATTTGGATGAAATCTCTACTGTTCCCTATGTCAACAGTTTATCTCCACAAATTAAACATAATCAATAATAAACACAAGCAAAAAATCAATGATGTAATATTTTAACTATACACTACTCATTCAATGAGAATTATCACAGAAACCAAAGCTTTTCTAGATTTCTAAATAAAAATCCACGTTTCAGTGTCAGGAAATCAAGCCTATTAATAAAATTCTAATTTACATCAGCTGAAAAGGTGCTCTCTAATTTTTTAATGTTATTTATACTCTGTATAAATAAAGTTATTAACTTAGTTTTCATTTTTCTATATAAAAAAATAAAATATATTTTTTCTTTTCTTCAATAAGATTTTAACATTTGTAGGAACTAACACTAACATTAGTATTATTTCTGACACTCATTTCTGTGATTTTTTTTTTGGTTAAAAAATGCAAATACCTAAATGTGTTACTCATCTATAGATATTAATAGTTTATTCTTATTTTAATAATATGTATAACATATAGGTAATATTTTCTCTGTGGGCAATCAATTCTTCAAAAAATTATCATTCATGTGTGAAGCTATTCACATATTTTAGCTTCAGAAAATACTAAAATATTTTTCAGTTTTGCAGCTAAAAATTTTCTCTAATAAACTATTCTAATTTCCCAACTAATTTTATTTATTTCAGAGTATTTAAAGCTAATCACGAGAACTTAAGCTATACGAAAACAATATATATATATTTAAATTTTTGTCCTGAACTATTGGCTCACTAACTACATACACACTTTCACTATAAAAATGAAAGCACAGCATATATAAAAGTAGAAAGTATGACTGTCACTCGTGTGATATTGATTTATGAATAAAATCAATCCACCTGAACTTATTTTTCTTATGAAATCTCATCAAATATGTAATTCATTTTTTTTCAGCTGTATTCTTGCATGATTCATGTATATATGTATTATACATACATTATCTCATACGTTCCACAAATATTCTTTGAAATAAAGTGGCAGAAACAGGAAAAAAAATCTTTATTGTAAAAGTACTTTCACAGTCAGTAACACAATAAAGCTCAACTAGCTTTTTTTTTTTTTTTTTTTAAATACAGATCAGTTTGTCAGTACTTTTAAGAAAACACTAAACTTTCATATTATAAGTTTATATAATATTTTAACTAATACATCTATTTAGAATGATAAATGGTTTTATATAAAGAGGCTGTCCTTTTAGGTAATTCGTTTGTTGCAAACTATTTGGTCTGCTGAGGTCTGTTTACCACTTAACTGGTGAAGCCATGGTATTGGTCTCCAGTCTGTAATCTTCTTCAACGTGAGTGACCTGATGTTCCTTTGTGAAGCATACTGTGAAAGTCCCCTTCATTAGTACGTCTGCAATCATGTAAAACAGATTGCAGAACTGGGGACCTTCCCATCAGTTTTTGTTTCTAAAATGGTGTTCAGTTGTTTACCAAAAGTGGCATGACTATCACAGTTACCTATAGTATACAAATATTTGGAGAAGCAAAATGCCTCTTAGTACTGGACTACACAGGTTTACTATCAGAAGTTTTGCTGGAGAAGACACTATATGGTAGACATGTAGAGATCTAAATTTTGAGCATGTAACTTATTTTTGAGAGTATGTTGGGAGAACTGGCACTGTAAATCAAATAATGTTACCCCTTTAAAGAATGTTTAAAAGAGAAAATCACCTCTCCATGCTGTTAATTAACCATATAGAAAAAGGCAGACATGGAGAGGAGAAACAGAAAAAGGCAGACATGGAGAGGAGAAACAATCAGACCATCACAAAGCAAGGGAGCACTCAGGTTGTTATTCTGAAGGTCATGTCGAAGCAGACCAAGCTAGTCCATCTGCAGCTTTACCACCTGACAGACACAGATTCAACTCAATGCTGTGCTAGCCTGGCCAAAGAAACAAATGTGTCCACTGAAAAGAAAAACAAACAAGTAAACAAACAAATAAATATATATCTATATTTATTTGGGAATGGAATACTACCTTCCCCACAACAGTTATTCTAATCTTTGAAAAACGTAGTGATGTAATACTGGATATAATTAATACTTATAAGGGCATTTGTGTTCATATATAACTTTTTCAGGCCTTCAGATATTTCACAATATATATATTATATATATATATTATTTTTTGGAAGAGAAAAAATATACGTGTTTCCATTTAGTAGTAGTAGTAGTAGTAGTAGTAGTAGTAGTAGTAGTGCTCAAATGTGCTCCTAAACCAAGGGTCCAGGAAGGACTACATTTAACCTAGATCCGTGATACAAGACTCAAAGATAAGCAGTGTTTAACCAAGATACTGATTCGTCTTATAAAATATATGCTTACTGTCAAAACTTTTTTGTGGTATTTTCAACTGCTTTCAATTTTACAGAAAATGAAAGAATACCCAGACTGTTCCTTTTTTTAAAAAAAAAACTCATTTCATTATTTACTAAGACACATATCAAACAGATAAACATATAAAGTTGAAAGCACTAGTGCAGATGAAAGTCTATTCTATTGACAAATAATGAAATTCTTTTCAAAGCTAACATGAATTTTGATGTGTTCCCCCTCATTCCCTCAGACAACATTTTTCACATATTTGTCAGTTATTTTTTACACTTAAGATTCTGGGGAACTCTCTGGGCTTAAACTTTAATATTAGTAATCATATTAATCTTTTAAACTTTCACAAGCTTTAAGTGCAAAAACAACATATGGCTGTGCAACAGAGCACCTCTGGAGATTTTATACTCCTCCAACAGCACATAAAATCTTGTGTTGTGCTCATTCTTATTCATTGCTTGCCTGTCCATATTTTAACCCTGCAAGTATCAAGGTATCAGTCTAATTCATTATCTTTTATTCGTAACCATCTGCACCTTATGGATTGCATTCATGGAAAATTAAAATCTCCTTTCACAAGGGCAGTTCCTTGGGTGCTATCAGAGTAACTGATCTATCTCTGCAATGAATAGCAAGATAAGTGATTGCATCTTTCACCAAGGCAGTCACAACTTTGCAAGGCCAATAAGCTGCAAATGTTGTATACCACTGAGTATTCAGTCAGGATTATGGATCTTGATACCCAGGATGAAAAAAATACAATTACAGTCAGAGATATTTTAGAGTCTAATAACCCATTCTTGCAATTTATTAAACAAGGGAGGACCCTTGTTTATATTAGGTGATTAAAGAATGACACTACTGAATGCAGAATCCCATTTAAAAATTATTTCAAGAACATTAAGGATGCATAGTTAAGCATTCATGTCATTAAAAGCTAGTGCTTTATCAATTTTTAATAATAAATGGAAACTTTATAGATGTATAAAGCATACAAAAGGCATTAAAAGAACATTAAGGTTGCAAAATCAAACATTCAAAAGTTAGGGAATGACAGACTTAATTATCCCTCTAGCGTATAGGTGTTATGATAGCTTTCCTCAACAATACATAGGAGTTTTGTATCAGAGCCACCAAGAACCACAAAAATCTACTTATTTTTTTCTTGGTTTCAGCTTAAAGACTGAACTGCTAAAGGCTCTTATTTTTCTATTGTTCTCTTATTCACACCTTCTTCTTCACAATAGGTGTGGTCCTGCAGAATAAATGGCTACCATCAAGTACAAATAAAGACATGTTTTTCTAGAACAGAGATGCTGGTAGTAGTTTGCAAAGGGATAAGCTCAGAAGGATAATATAGAACGATAATACAGAATAAGGTATAGCTGTATTCATTTGTCAACTTGTGACCTCGTGAGAACTATGTCCCCAAACTTATTAGTGCTCTGGAAACCTTTAAGAATGACTAATGTTTTGATAATCATGAAGAAGTATAATACATATTTCTAAAAAACATGTTGGAAGACTACATTCATTATTGGGAAAGGCTGTTAGCTCTTATTAACAAAGAAAAAATGTTTTTTGAATTTAGCCCCGTTAATGAAGGATGATTTTTGATCTTTGAAAAGTTTGGATCTGTTCTTAGTTTGTTCTGAATTTTCAATATGCATCACAAGAGATGATTTCAAACATAGATGAGAATAACAAAGATGATCATCCATTGCCACAAGAATAAATGTTGCTTAGAATCATAATAGCAATAAGGTATTTAGACCACTCCTGTATACAAATTATTTCTCCTTTCTATTTAGGCAGAAAATAAGAACAAAACACAAAGAATGTGCACAAATATCACATACTGGTTTATTCTGTAGCATGCCTTGGAAAACACTATTGTTGCTGAGAAAAAATGAGTCATGATTTCTATAGCACTGTTCTCATGCTTGAGTTCATAACCAAAATCTTGGGTTCTTGACTAAATACATCTGTCCTGCATACTTGTCATCAAGAAACTACAAAACTTTGTTGTGCATGGACATTTTAAGGAACTAGCAATATTCTGCTAATTAAACCAATTGCAGGACACACTTTTGCTTTGTCTTTACAATGAGCACATAGGAGTCTGCCTTGCCAGTTGCTACCAGTATAAACTACTAAAAGCATAAAGATTCCAATACGGTTCAAACACTGTGGAACAGATGTCAAAAGATGTAACTCCAAATGAATATATATTAAAAAAAATAATAATAATAAATCACAAATTAATCACTTTTCCAGGAAAATTAAAATCAAGTGTAAATTCTTTATTATATTCACAGTATTGTACAGAGGAACGAATACTATCTTCAAAACATGGCCTAAATAGGAATGGAATTAAAATATCAGAATGTTTAATGGACATTTTTATTGCTTTACTTCTTTTGTTGGTATGCTTCATTATAAAATCACCCATATACATTTTCATTAGATTTCTGTTTCACTTTCTACATCACAAACTTTGTCAAAGATCAAAAGGCTCGATAAAAATAAAAATTTAAAAAATAAAATTTTGTACCTCTTTTCATAAATAACTGTTACCAGATTTCTAAACAAAGTCACAATTCATCTCATTCACAGTCATTTCAGCCTTTAGCAGATGTATGCTATGAACAAATTTATTGGCCTTATGAATAAAGATTAGCACTCTCCTGTTCAACTGTGTTGAAGAGAATATTATTCTACATTAAATGGGCATAAAATTCAACAGTGGGGATATTTAAAATAAAACTGACCAACTAAATTTTCAAAGCACCACATGGGATGGATTCACGCAAATGCTGCTAATAAAAAGCTTTACAAATGTTCACCTTTATCTCTGTTTTTAAGCCATAGATCATTTCTAATTTCTGTGAGTGAGGAAATGTAACAGACTGAAAGAAAATGAAGCAAAACCTACCAATTAAACCTTTTAAAGTCAAAAACACTTAACTGTCTGCTTGGGCTATTAATCTGTAATTTCACTAGGTAAGAGAACTGGGAGGGAAGTGATCACAAGCCAGAAGATTTGCACTAATTTGACTGAATTTCTTAAGTAGTTAAAATAATGAGTTTATAGGTAAGTGAGTAAAGGAAGAATAATGAAACATACATTTTAGATACAGTTAGACATCATCTAACTTCAGCAAAGGTAGCTGTTGCTAACAATTTATGTCCCAGTGCTCCTTGTCATTTAAGCTTTATGTCTGTTATACCTGGATGAAAAGCAGATAGTGAAGCAAAATCTATGTAAAACTTAGTGACATTAGATGAAAACAGAAGCAAAACTATACATATCTAAAGTGACAGAATATATCTACAAAAAAAAAAAAAACTTTTTTTTTTTTTTTTTTTTTTTTACCTCCGAGGACTTTTATCTTTATCCATATCCATTGGCTTCTCAGATCAATAGCAGAAGAAAAAATCTTCCATCAATAGCATTCTGGAATATCAAAAAAAAAGAAAAAAGTTTTGCTGCATGCTGAATAATTGGCTAGGTCAAAGATAATTATTAATAATAAAAGACTTGAAGGCTGTATTATTGGACTTGTAAATAATATTGAGACACCTGAAACATAACAAAAGTTATTTCAAAGTAAAAGCGTATATAAATTACAGAAGGGGAAAACATAATGGAAAATTATCTTGGTTTTCTTGACAACACCATCTCTCCATATTAATACTAGATTATAGTCAAGGACTGGGGCTTTATATTCAAAGACCAAGTTATTTAAGGACTAAGGCACATATAAGCTTTTGCTTTCTCTGTTGCACTTTTTTTTTTTTTTTCTTCCCAGAAATAATTTATACTATCAGTTCCAAAGAACAAGGTGGGAGGTAGAGGGCAGGAGGGGGGAAAGACCACATACTTGATTTCTTCATATCTCTTTATAATAATTAATTTTAAGAATTTCAAAATAGAATGAATTTTATCCCTAAGACTTTTAAATAAATAATAACAGTGGTAGGAATAGGAGTGAATATTATAATAAACTGTGGCCATATGGATTTCACTCCTGATCCACAGAGTAAAAGAGAGAATCATGTGTGATCACTTACTGTGCTCAGAGGGTCTATATGATCTTTTTAAATTTCATTGTTGATGTGGAGAATGAGAGTAAGTGATATTAGTTTTTTAATTAACATTTATACTACCTGCTGGTTGTTATTTTGTCTGACTTTCTGGAGTTAAATCAAAAAGACCTCTAGCACAATTAAATTGTGATTAACAATAAAATATCGTCTAGGAAAATATTCTGTCTCCACAGAAGAGCAGTAAATTTGCTTGTTTTGGTAACCACCAAGCAAACAAAAGGGTTGGTTATTTTTCACAGTGTGGGAAGAGAAAGAGAGCCTGGGATCAAAGGGTGTGACTGGTAATAGCTACTGCCTGGCACAGCTGCAACAGCAGCACAGCTAGCTTCTTTGAAATATGTGGGTACACAGATTCACACAGATTCACACAGATTTCTCTAGGTTGGAAGAGACCTCAAGATCATCGAGTCCAACCTCCGACCTAACACTAAGTACTCCACTAAACCATATCCCTAAGCTCTACATCTAAACGTCTTTTAAAGACCTCCAGGGATGGTGACTCCACCACCTCCCTGGGCAGCCCGTTCCAATGCTTAATAACCCTTTCGGTAAAGAAGTACTTCCTAACATCCAACCTAAAACTCCCCTGTCGCAACTTTAGCCCATTCCCCCTCGTCCTGTCACTAGGCACGTGGGAGAATAGACCAACACCCACCTCTCTACAGCCTCCTTTCAGGTAACTGTAGAGAGCGATGAGGTCGCCCCTGAGCCTCCTCTTCTCCAGGCTGAACAAGCCCAGCTCCCTCAGCCGCTCCTCGTAAGACTTGTTCTCCAGACCCCTCACCAGCTTGGTCGCCCTTCTCTGGACTCGCTCGAGCACGTCCATGTCCTTCCTGTAGCGAGGGGCCCAAAACTGAACACAGTACTCGAGGTGCGGCCTCACCAGAGCCGAGTACAGGGGCACAATCACTTCCCTCGACCTGCTGGCCACACTGCTTCTTATACAGGCCAGGATGCCGTTGGCCTTCTTGGCCACCTGAGCACACTGCTGGCTCATATTCAGCCGACTATCCACCAATACTCCCAGGTCCTTCTCTGCCAGGCAGCTTTCCAGCCACTCATCTCCCAGCCTGTAGCTCTGCTTGGGGTTGTTGCAGCCCAGGTGCAGGACCCGGCACTTGGCCTTGTTGAACTTCATGCAGTTGACCTCAGCCCATCGCTCCAGCCTATCCAGATCCTCCTGCAGAGCCTTCCTGCCCTCGAGCAGATCGACACACGCACTTAGCTTGGTGTCATCTGCAAACTTACTGAGGGTGCACTGGACGCCCTCATCCAGATCATCAATAAAGATATTAAAGAGGACCGGCCCCAGTACCGAGCCCTGGGGGACTCCACTAGTGACCGGCCTCCAACCAGATTTGACTCCATTCACCACAACTCTCTGGGCCCGGCCATCCAGCCAGTTTCTAACCCAGCGAAGCGTACGCCAGTCCAAGCCCCGAGCAGCCAGTTTCTTGAGGAGAATGTTGTGGGGAACGGTGTCAAAAGCCTTACTGAGGTCAAGGTAGACCACGTCCACAGCCTTTCCCTCATCCACCAAGCGCGTCACTTGGTCATAGAAGGAGATCAGGTTCGTCAAGCAGGACCTGCCTTTCATAAACCCATGCTGACTGGGCCTGATCGCCTGCTTGCCCTGCAAGTGCCGCGTGATGACCCTCAAGATAATCTGCTCCATGAGCTTCCCCGGCACTGAGGTCAAACTGACAGGCCTATAGTTCCCCGGGTCTGCCCTCCGGCCCTTCTTATAGATGGGCGTCACATTGGCTAGCCGCCAGTCAACCGGGACCTCCCCCGATAGCCAGGACTGCCGATAAATGATGGAAAGCGGCTCGGCCAGCTCCTCCGCCAGTTCTCTCAGTACCCTTGGGTGGATCCCATCCGGCCCCATCGACTTGCGCACATCCAAGCTCCGTAGCAGGTCGCCAACCATTTCCTCATGGATAGCGAAGGCCACATCCTGCTCCCCATCCCCTTCCACCAGCTCAGGGCACTGGGTGTCCGGAGAACAACCGGTATTGCCGCTAAAGACTGAGGCAAAGGCGGCATTAAGCACCTCAGCCTTTTCCTCATCCTTAGTAACTAGGTTTCCCCTCGCATCCAGTAAAGGATGGAGATTCTCCCTAGTCCTCCGTTTCGCGTTGATGTATTTGTAAAAGGATTTTTTGTTGTCTTTAACGGCAGTAGCCAGATTGAGCTCCAGATGAGCTTTGGCCTTTCTAATTTTCTCCCTGCACAGCCTTGCTACATCCTTGTAGTCCTCCTCAGTGGCCCGCCCTTTTTTCCAAAGATTATAAACCCTCTTTTTTCTGCTAAGCTCCAGCCGCAACTCTCTGTTGAGCCAGGCCGGTCTTCTTCCACGCCGGCTCATCTTTGGGCACGTGGGGACGGACCGCTCCTGTGCCATCACGATTTCCTTCTTGAGGAGCGCCCAGCCTTCCTGGACTCCTCTGCCCTTCAGAACCGCCTCCCAAGGGACTCGGCCAACCAGCGTCCTGAGCAGCTCAAAGTCAGCCCTCCGGAAGTCCAAGACAGCAGTTTTACTGGTCCCCTTCCTGGCCTCGCCAAGAATAGAGAACTCTACCATTTCGTGGTCACTCTGCCCCAGACAGCTTCCGACCACCACATCTCCCACCAGTCCTTCTCTGTTTGTGAAGAGAAGGTCTAGCGGGGCACCACCCCTGGTAGGTTCACTGACCAGCTGCGTCAGGAAGCTATCTCCCACGCTCTCCAGAAACCTCCTAGACTGCTTTCTCTGTGCCGTGTTGTGTTTCCAGGATATGTCCGGGAAGTTGAAGTCCCCCACGAGGACAAGCGCCGACGATTTTGCAACTTCTGTCAGTTGCCTATAAAACTCCTCATCCGTCTCCTCATCCTGGTTCGGCGGTCTATAACAGACCCCCACCAGGATGCTAGCCTTGCCGGCCTTCCCGCGGATCCTAACCCACAGGGATTCAACCTTATCATTCCCAGCCTGGAGTTCCACAACATCAAAAGATTCTCTAATGTAGAGAGCCACGCCACCACCCCTTCTGTGCTGCCTGTCCCTCCTGAAGAGCCGATAGCCAGGCATTGCAGCACTCCAGTTGTGGGAGCGGTCCCACCACGTCTCCGTGATGGCAACCAAGTCGTAGCCTGCCTGCTGCACAATGGCTTCCAGCTCCTCCTGTTTGTTACCCATGCTGCGTGCATTAGTGTAGATGCACTTCAGCTGGGCCATCGCCTTCTTCCCCGGCCTAGCCATTGTTTCCCCCGGCACAGCTCCAACAAGCCTTGTTTGAGCCCCGTCCCCCTTCTTACCTAGTTTAAAGCTCTCTCTATGAGCCCCGCCAGCTCCTGGCCTAGGATCCGTTTTCCCCTTGGAGATAGAGACCCATCCGGGGCCATCAGGCCGGGTGCCGAGTAAAGCTCCCCATGGTGAAAAAACCCAAAATTTCTATGCTGGCACCAGCCTCTGAGCCACCTATTAACCACATGAGCTTTCCGTGTCCTCTCCGTGCCTCTCCCTTCCCCCGTAGGGATAGACGAAAACACCACCTGCACTCCCGCTCCCTCCACCAATCGTCCCAGCCCCCTATAGTCCTGTTTGATGGCCCTGAGGCTTCTCTTTTCGACATCATCGCTGCCAGCCTGGACTATCAAAAGCGGGTAATAGTCAGAGGGGCGAACCAGGTTTGGAAGCTTCCTGGTAACGTCTCTGACGCTGGCCCCAGGGAGGCAGCAGACTTCCCTATGTGTGGGGTCAGGCCGACAAATAGGGCCCTCCGTTCCCCTGAGGAGGGAGCCGCCCACAACAATCACCCTTCTTTCTTTCTTGGTGGAGGCAGTCCTGAGGCGTGGAGTCAACTTCCTCACCTCAGGCATCCTCCCGGGTAGGCTTCCTACCTCATCCTCACCCACGGGTCTCTCGAGCTCCAGGGCCTCAAACCTATTGTTCAAGGGCACCTGGGAAGGCGGCGCCGGCAGGGGAGGGCATCTCCTGCGAGGTCGAGCAGGGACCTGCCTCCATTCCTCCTCAACTCGCAGGTCCCCTCCCTCTGCCCGATGGCAACAGGGCACAAAGGGTACAAAGCAGCTGAAATGATAGGGCAGTTAGTTGAGGCATGAGTTCATCACGTTCAAAGCTGTCTCAGATGCTATGAAGGAACAAGATCAAATGGCGCAGAACTGCATGCGGGTTTGTTTACCTTGTTTTTATCAGTAAATAATCCGATGTCAAGCTAAAGAATTTCTAGTAACAAAGACACTGTCTCTAAAGAAGTTATAGGTACATTCTGCTCTGAACTGCAATATGGAGGATAAACATCTCTAGCCTTAGAGACTGAAACAAACTATTCTGTCTCCTTCAGACCACAATCCAGTTTGCCTACTAGAGCCAAATTTAAGTGTTCCAGGAAAAAGACAAGATTTAGATAAGACTGTATTGAAAGATTTTGTCTTAACATTTCTCTCTGCTTAATATTTAACTGAGGCAAATAAACATTTGAAAAAAAAAAATCTGTTCTGACCTGCAGTGTTTGCTAGACACAGATTCCTTATATAAGTTTTTTTTACAAGGGATTTACAAGGGATTACAGACCAAGAAGGTGTCAGCACTGCTATGTGCCAATGCCCATTTCATATGCACCCAGCATTTCTATATCCATCCTGTGTTATCCTTCAGTTGTCTAGTTAAGGTTGTCTAAATGCACATTTTACTTATATTTCTGTGTGACATTAAGACTTGTTCCCTCATGACATTCTCAGGTAACCTTTTTTAATAAGGATCTGCTTATATGATCAGAGTAAAGATCTGGTGGAAATGTTTTTTCTGACTGATTCAAGTGTCTGTGTACAGGGACAGTCATTCAAAGAGATGTTCAGATGCCTTGTAAATATGGCAGTTGTTGCGCTGGATAAGCATAGCAGACTCATCTGAGACATGATTAACTGCTGACCTGTCTGTCTTACACACTTAAACAAGAGAATTTCCCTAATGAAACAAAGAACTTTTAACTACCTTTTGTTGACTTCATAAGGGTGCCTGATATAACAACTGGCATCTGGGATATAAGCTTTCCAGGCTGAGCTGAGATTGTTATTGGAACATGGCTGCTTCTTAAAGGAGGCAGTGAGTATGCCTACACAAGGGATGCCATAACCTGTCTTAAGAGGGTTTAGAGAATGGCAAAGACAAAGTGAGGATGTTAGCAAACAATAGATGTGAAAAGCAGTGGCAAAATGCCACAACTCCAGCAAACAGCCAGCCAATATAAAGAAATGGTCAACTGCCAGAACCATCAGTTTTCCATTTTGTAATTATGCATTACTGACCAGTCAGATCTCTAACTGTAGTCCCTAAGCTGGGGAAAAAAAAAAAAAAGAAACCTTGAAGAAAATAGGGAGGCCTGCAGCTTGTGTAGTCTTTTAGCTGAGAAAATAAGGAAACAGAGTGACAGGTAGTCTTGAGCTAACAGAGGCAAAGAAGATAAGGGATGAAAGGTAAAAAACAAAAAGGAGAAAAACAGCTCCAGACTGACCTACAGTAATCTTTTACTCATTAAGGGTCATTAACATATTAAAAATCACACCCATCAAAATGCTAATATATGCTAATATATGATTTGGTGTGCCCCCCCACATACACACACCGGTCCTCTGCAACGCACAAACTCAGTACAGATATGTTAGGTGAGCTGTAATAGCCATTCAAAAGTAGCTAAAGAGAGACTTTTCACAAGTTTGCTGTGTATAAATAATGGTGATTTGAGTCAGAGATGTGCTTGCTTTGCGAAAGATCACCAAACACCTGACTTTACAGAGTTATATATTTAATTATTTACTTAAAAGACCTTTGTGTGGATTCCAACTGTGTGCTTATTGGCACTGGGCACGAACTTATGGACAACATAACTAGAAAGTTTACACTGCCTTTGACTACTACCGAAACTGGTCTGTGACCTGAGTATAGCTTGCAGCTCATACGCTATGGATGTACAGCTGGGTTGTTTTCCCATGGGTGCAGAGTTCCTGTATTAAAAAAAAAAAAAAAAAAACAAAAAAACCACAAACTTGCATATGTTTTTGTATGTGAAACATGTCATGTCTGTTTTAAAATACTAATCATTCTGCACATTCAAAGTAGTTGACCCACCTAAAGTTTCTTGTTTTCATTTTATTTAGTCCATTGTGGGACTGCTAGCTATGGTAAACTGTATTTTTTCCTGGTTCATTTTATGGATTGTGTTGTGCAAGAGGTGATACATTTGCTCAAATGAGTAACTATTTATATGCAGCTATCCCTGCTTGCTTATCTGGGGCCACGGCATAACATTTTATTGTACCATGCCAATTTCTTGTTCTTTCTTACACTTGAAAAATATTTTTAGTATAGCTATGATTTCTCATTTTCTTAAAATATAGTGGACAGCAAAAAGGACTTAAACACTAAACTTTACTAAACTCATAGATAGTGAGGAGCCTAAGAACAGAATGTTTTATTTTATCTATCAATCTGATAGATTTAATCTGGAAAATAGATAATCCTAAAATAAAATTTTGAAATAAAATCACAGGAAATTTTAATGATCAGTCTGTAGTTTTGCCTCATAAGGATTAAGTGAAAGGAGATTGTTTGCGACCACAACAGTCAAAGCTCTGAAAAACTCAAGGAACTTGTTAATATGCTAGTAAAGGAAAATAAATGACTAGTTCCTTATGCCTGATGGATAATTTAGAAAAGGTTTCAGAAGACAGAGTTTTTCAGCGATGTCATAAGTGGCTGACCTGAAAAGCATCAGGTAGACAGTCTCTGATGTAGGGCCCTCCTTGGAGCCTACTGTGATTTTGGAGATGCAGATGTTCAGAGAACAGGTGACCTGACCTGGGCAGGTGTTGCAGAAATCCCTTCTTGCTTTTTCTTGCTTTCCAGATCCTCTTGCCACCCATGCATTTCCACCTCTTCGGTGTTTTTATCCAGTTAGGCAGCTAAACTCCACTACAACAGCTCTCTCACTTCCCCTTCTCAAAAGAAGAGGGAGGCAGAAGAACATATGTTGGAAATGAAAAAAATAAGGATAATTAAAAAAAAGGATAATTAAAAGGAAAAGAAAGAGGGGGAAAATGAAATAAACAAAGGTCACACAGAAGGACACTGTTAAGAAACAAATATTATTCTCTACTTCCCATCAATGAGCGATGTTCATCCTTGTCCTGGGAAACAGGGCCTCAAGATGCATAGAAGTTGTTTGGGAGAACAGACATTTTCATAACAAGAACCCCCCTCTCCTACCTCTTCCCCACCTTTTATTACTGACTGTGACACTACCTCATATGGAACATCCCCTTGGTCAGTTTAAGTCAGCTCCCCAGGCAATGTCCCCTCTCCACTTCTTGCCCACCCCCAGCCTACTGGCTTTGGGGGGGTTTGGAGGGAGTCTTAATGTCGTTCTAGCGTGGCTCCACAATAGACAAAACATTGATGTGATTTCAGGGCTGCTCTAGCTAGAAGTGCACTGTATGGGTTGCTGCAGGGAAAGCTAACTCCATGCAGGCCAGACCAAGTACAATTTCTATTCTTGGATTTCCACTGATTTCCTGAATTCAGCAACCATTTTTTGCATCTCATCCTGTATTCTGAAGCAGAGTTCAAACTCCAAGGAGGAAGGAGGAATGATCATCAGTGGCCTGAAAAATGAAAAGAGTGTATTTGGTATTCAGTATTCCTTCAAGAAGTATAAGAAATTAATTTCTTCTTCTGCAGTATGGAAACATTACTATTTTTGAGATACTAACTGTGAGAAACAATCTGCAGCCAATAACACAGGCTGAGGTGAAGATCACCTGAGGTGAGGTGAGGAGTAGCTTTTTTTTTTTTTTTGGCAATTGCAATAGCAATCACCAGCACAGTTGTCACGGTGTGGAGTTTTTCTATCCAGCCTCTTTATCAGCCCCTGTTTCTACTGGACTCTGTATAAATAGAATTTATATCTACTTTGTGTCTTTTGTTTGACGTGAAATATTTTCACCACCATTCCCCCAACACATGAATGTCCAGATGAACAGGTGAATTTAAAGTAGGATTATAATTTCTACTAAAATGACAAGCCATAAACATGATAGTACCTACTCAGGCATAATTCTATGAATATTGAAAATACAGGCTGAAAATACAGCCTAGTTGTTTATTTGGGACCAACAGTCTATTACAAGTCTTCAAAAACTAGGTTGTTAAAAAGGAGTCAAAATCCAGGTGAAGATAACTTAGGTTACAGTGAAAGCAGATGCTGAAGAACATCAAAGTATTATCATTTGAGTAACATCAGCATTTGGGAATCTAATTCAAAAATTTGCTGTGATGATACAGTAAACTAGCTGCTTGGAATGGTAAACATAAAATACCAAGATCTACAAGGAAGACTTTATTGATTTGGGGAAGAAGCATTATTTTCTGTATAAATAATAGTACAGTGCAGAGAATGTAAGATCAAATATGTCTTATAGTATAACCAACATTAAGAACTGCTGAACATGAGATGCTACAGAGAGGTGAGGCACCTGATGGGTACTTACAAGAAATACAACAAAAGATCTTAGTTGCATCACAACTCTTCCTAGCATTGCCAAGGTAAAGAGCTGACCCCTTCTTTTGCACTATTTACCTCCTGTGACAACAGCTTCTGCTTTGTCCAACACTGTTAGGATATTCAGTTTAAGAGCTATCACTTTAGCATGTATCCCCAAAACACCACATGCTTTGCCACTACCTCATCAAGGTTTACAGAAGACAGAAGGCAGGGAAGAATCTTATAGACAGTAAGTTTATTATTCCACAGTAAGTTCTGACATGGGAAATGAAGTGGCATATTATTAGGATTGTGAAAAATTGTTTAAGGCCTGCGATACAGACATGGATTATCATCAGAAGGTGTAATCTGGATAAACCACTTGCTTTTAACAATAAGAAATTCAGATGTGGATAAAGCCAAGTTATCTTACAGAGTTCTTACTTAAAATGAATCAAGAACATCCAAAAAGAGCTTAGAGTGCATAACACTCCATGGATGGGATATTTTGTTTTCAAAACCAACATTCTTATTTCTGAAAGGTCAAGAAACTAGCTAAGGGGGAAAAAGAAGTCCTAGCGAAGCAAATGAACTTTAAATAAAATTTCTGCAAATCTGTGCTGCTTCATTCATTTCTGACTCCCACTCTTAATTCTCTTCCATGGTACCCAAAAAACTACATTTCTGATTCATATCGAAAATAATTTCCATTAATTATTCAGGTGCTAAATAATTAAAAGTAAAATTTGTTTTATGACTCTCAAACCAATCATAGGCTAGATTAAGTTTTTCCTCACCAGTACTTAAACAGTCAATTACAGTCAACACTTCCAGAGAACAATTCAGCGTATTCTACAATAACATATCTGAATGACCCTCTGATAATACCTATTTCTCTCCATTCTTCTGAAAGAGAGACTAAGCAGTCAGTACCTTCTCTTGTATGAGAAATGACTGATTAAAGATCGATATAACTACCCATAAGAATGAAGAAGCATAGAAATAACATGGTGTCCCATCAATATACAACTGAGACAGCAAAACTGTGCTGAAAACAGTAAGCATGGGATCCCAGAAAATGGGCATTATCACAGTATGCTGTCTTCACACTATTATTGTCCAGACTAAGCTTAATCAGTGGTAAGCATACCTTTGTATGCTGGATGATGCCTAAGCTTTTTTGTGGTTCCTCCTTTCTGATTCCTCCCTCTTGGAAAAAAAGAAAAAAAAAAAAAAAAAAAAAAAAAGAGTTACTAAAATCATGAACCTAGTAAATGATTTTTTGAACACTGAAGAGCCCAGTCTCTACTTGGAAATGTTTAACCACAACTTGTTTTCTTTCATGAGTGTTAGGAGTTCAACTGGCAGTTGGCCAGTGGCAACTGGAAGTACTCCCTGAACATGAACCCCAAAAAAAAAAAAAAAAAGAGAGAGAGAGGGAGAGATGAAACTCATTCAAAAGAATGAAATTGTCCATTCCTTTCCCAATAACTAGACAGCTTCTTTCACTATGACCTTATGCAATGGAAAAAAATAATCACAGAATAACAGAATGGTTGAAGTTGGAAGGGACCTCTGGAGGTCACCTGGTCCAAAACCCCTGCTCAAGTGGAGACACCTACAGCAGGTTACCCAGGACCGTGTCCAGATAGTTTCTGAAGATCTCCATGAAGGGAGACTCTACATCCTCTCTGGGCAACCTGTGTCAGTGCTCAGTCGCCTACACGGTAATAGTGTTTCCTGATGTTTACAGTGAACCTCTTGTGTTTCAGTTTATGGTCCTTGCCTCTTGTCCAGCCACTGGGTATCACTGAAAAGAGCCTTGCTTTTTCCTCTTTGCACCCTTTCAGGTATTTACATCCATTGATAAGAACATCCTCTTCTTTAGACTGAACAGTCCCTTCTCTCTCAGACTTTCCTCTTGGGAGAGGTGCTCCAGTCCCGTCATTTTCTTCATGGCCCTTCATTAGATTCTCTCCAGCTCCATGTCAGTTTTGCACTGGGAAGCCCAGAGGTGGACATAGCACTCCAGGTGTGCATAATTATGATGGAAAATACTTAGTGCCTTATCCATCCTGGCATGCAACTACCAATGTCAATTGTCAGAGAGAAATTCTATCCCTCTCCCCACTTATTATCACTTCCTACATCAAACAACTGGTAATAGTCCAGGACTATCTGAATATTAGCCCAGAAAATCTGAAACCTTTGACCACTAAAAAAGCTGGTCTTCTGTCCTTGTAAGAAATTAATGCCAAGTGCTGACCAGTTTGTATTGTATTGTATGGTATTTTACATAGGTTTCAAATCAGAAAATAGCACAAATACCTTGTACTTGATATTGCAGTGGCTCTTAAAGGGACTGTTCAAACACTGAAAGAGAAATGAAACCTGTGTAGGAAATGAGGTACTAAGAGGACATGAGACACAAATGTCAATGTCAATTAAGGTTATCAGCAGAAAAAAGGAAGGAAGGAAGGAAGGAAGGAAGGAAGGAAGGAAGGAAGGAAGGAAGGAAGGAAGGAAGGAAGGAAGGAAGGAAGGAAGGAAGGAAGGAAAAAAGAAAAAAGGCAAAGTTTATGAAAAGTAGCAAACTAATGAAACAGACGTTGTAAAAAATATATGTATACAAAAGGAAAAATATAATAAATATCTGAACAAATTACATGGAATAGCAAATAAATACCCTCCTCCCCCCTCCCCCGCCTTCAAATTTTATAAAGAAAACACAGTTCCTGGCAGAAATAAAATTATCCACTTACAGTAAACTTTTAAGAAGCAAGCAAGCAAACAAACAAACAAAAACATTACTTGAAGCATATGCGGTTAATTGCAGAGCTTCTCAGCAGAATCTTAATTCACTGAATCATTTGAGGAAAGACTGAGAGACCTGGGTCTGTTCAGCCTTCAGAAGAGAAGACTGAGAGGGGATCTTATAAATGTTTACAAATATCTTAAGTGTGGGAGACAGTGGGATTTGGCCAACCTCTTTTCAGTGGTTTGTGGGGACAGGACAAGGGGCAATAGCCTAAAAATGGTGCATAGGAAGTTCCGCACCAACATGCAAAAGAACTTCTTCACGGTGAGGGTGACAAATCACTGGAACAAGCTGCCCAGGGAGGTTGTGGAGTCTCCTCTGGAGATATTCAAGGCCCACCTGGACGCCTACCTGGGCAACCTGCCCTAGGGAACCTGCTTTGGCAAGGGGGTTGGACCCAATGATCTCTTGAGGTCCCTTCCAACCCCTACAATTCTGTGATTCTGTGATTTACAGAATAATTAGTAATTATTTTTTGAAAATAGAGAAAAACTTGACCAACAAGAGGATACCAAGTTTTAAAGTGCTACCAAAACTCATACAAATTGATAGTTATTTTTCATGTTTTTGCACACGTGCCAAATGATTCTGTGATTCTAAATAACACTATTGAAAGTAGTAAGGTATGTATTCTTATTAAAAATAATACATAGATAATACTCATATGTATATAAGAAACCATCTGTAAAAATCTAGATGTCGTTTCTGCAAGTTTCTCCAGTGGACATATGTGGGAACACATCATAAAAGAGGACAAGGAACATCTTATAGGTTTTGCCTCTTATCTTATTAAATAAATAAATAAATAAATAAATAATATATATTATATTATATTATATTATATTATATTATATTATATTATATTATATTATATTATATTATATTATATTATATTATATTTGCTATGGTAATTTTTTTTAGTATATAAATAATACTATAGCAATACTGCAATGAATGAAATACATAAACGATGAGAAAGCTACCATTCAAAAAAAAAAAAATTGTTTTCAATTAATGTCCAAGGAAATCCTGTGAAAGGAATCGTCCTAGAAAACTTAGGGACAAGGGCAGATGTGTCCTCATTCAGCATGCAAGTAAAAAGTATGAAAAGACAAACGTAACAATGGTCAAAGTGCAAGAGGTTATATCATTTTGAAGTCTAATCCAGCACATCAATCTTCTTCTAATCCTAATGCTGTGTAGCCATATGGATGTTCTAATAGTTCAAATGAACTATCTTCTCTCTCAGACAGAGGCAATAGGTATGTAACTCTGCCGATGTATCCTAAGGCTTTGGAGGTTTTATTTTGTAGATCTGAATCTGAAAAACTTAATACAGTATTTTTGTGCCTGTTTGCCTTAGGACAAATGCAAATACCAGGTGTTTGGGAGTAGGCTAGGTTAACAATGGGTATTCCTCCACTCCACAGGAACTGCTGAAAAAGTTTTTTTGTTGTTGTTGTTTCTGTTTTAGTGTTATTCAGCAGTGAGAGGTTAGATGGGGAAAGGAAAGGGTTAAGAAATGGAATAGGCCACCAAGAAAAATTCAAATCTGTATCTGTAAGGAAAAAAAATGGTTTTGAACACACAGAAATATATGAAAAGCAGTAGCAAAGTCATGAGGTAACAGTGAGTAGCCAGTCAGCTATGATATTTCAAACACTACTCCAGCAAGAAGGAAAACAAAAATAATAATTTGTTTTTGATAACTTAATAATAACTTGTTTTTGATAACTTGATATGATAACTTTTTTTGATAACTTGATATGTTTTTAGGTGCAAACGGAGGTGCATCTGTCACAGATCAGGCATGTATTAAGATATGTCTTAGGTAGCTAAATGGAAGAGTTCTGGCTTAGCCCCATAATGCTGAGCTCTTGGCATCTCTTACCAAATAGGGAGAATTCAGAAAAGAAAACAAACTAATATACTGAGCAGTCTGACCTTTGAGTAACAAAACATATAAAAGCTTGTATGTTTTATATATAAATATAAATAGGGTTTTATATAAATTTTATATATCCTGGCTAATATATGTCAATGAGAGAAATCCTTAAAAAAGTGTGAGTATCAAGCAGCAAGAAAAATGGCTTAAAGTTATCCAAGGGGCATAAATAAAATGAAAGGAGGACTCCAAGACAACATGCAGTTTCCTAGTTTGCAAACATATTCAGCTACAGAGCAGTCTCCCAAAGCAGTGGACAGAAAACTGCTGCTCCAATAGCTTAACCCTACGTCCTCTTGTTGCATTATGATATAAAATTACTATACCAGAAGTTACATCAATTCTATTATTCAGAGTGAAATAAATAAATAAATAAATAAATAAATAAATAATCAGTATGGGGGTCTGAGCAGGGTACCTAAAACAAGCCTTTAAGAATGGTGTGGAAAAAATACTAAAGCAAACATGGTATGGAATAATATTTTCTTGGCAAAGAGAATGATTAGAGTGTCAAATGGAATCAGCACACATACAGCTAACTATGTTTCTAATACAAAATTACTTACATAATAATTTCTTTCACTGAAAGAAACTAACATTTGTGATTTTCAAAAATCAAGCAGCAAAGCTAATTGGGCAAGAAGAGGTATTTTTTTTAATCTTACTTCAAAAAAGGAGCATCAAAGAGAAAACTCATGAAGTCACCATAGGGACGACAACAATAAATACCTAAATATCACTGAAAAAAATACTTATACTCTTCTTTAGGGGAGGAAAAAAAAAAAAGAGAGAGAGAAAGAGAAGAAAGAAAGGCAGGAAGGAAAGGAAGGGCAAGGCAGGAAGGAAGGCAGGAAGAAAGAGGAAGGCAGGAAGAAAGAAAGAGAGAGAAAGAGAGAGAGAGAGAAAGAGAGAGAGAGAGAGAGAGAAAGAAAGAAAGAGAAAGAAAGAAAAAGAAAAAGAAAGAAAGAAAGAAAGAAAGAAAGAAAGAAAGAGAAAGAAAAAGAAAGAAAGAAAGAGAAAGAAAGAGAAAGAAAGAAAGAAAGAAAGAAAGAAAGAAAGAAAGAAAGAAAGAAAGAAAGAAAAAGAAAGAAAGAGAAAGAAAAAGAAAGAAAGAAAGAAAGCGAAAGAAAGAAAGAAAGAAAGAAAGAAAGAAAGAAAGAAAAGAAAGAAAGAAAGAAAGAAAGAAAGAAAGAAAGAGAAGCATCCTGAGAAACAGACATTTATCCTTTTAAATCCATCTAGGTAAGAGACTTCTTGCCCAAGATAATGTAGTCAGAACTTAGGCAGTCAGAATACAAAGAGACAAACTGAAGGTAAAACGCTATGTAGATACTAAAACAGAGTGATAGCAATCAGCCACACTCCATACATATCATGCGTGCAGTCTCATATAATAAATATGCTTGATGAAAGAGATAAATGAGACAGAAAAAAACAAAAATAAAACTTTTAAAAACGTAGTTTCCTTTATCATTAGCAGCTTGTTCTCTGTCAAACATAAATCTGTCACCTACCTTGCTTCAGCTATTTATTTTTTATACTTATCTGATGTTTGCTACCACAGTAGTTTCAAACTGAAATGAAATGTGTTCAAAACTACCCTGCATGACTACAGATTCTCAGTGAACTGTTTTCTCATTTGACAACAATGGGAAGCAGTAGCCAATACTCCATGGGCTTCTTACCATAAGGGCCCCTGAAGCAAGAACTGCTTCTGTTTTTGAAAGCTGATGATCTGCAGTGGATTATTGACTCAGTTTAAGGACAAGAGTGAAATTAACAAAACTGGGATCATGAAAGGAACTTGAAATTAGTTAAAATTACACCACCTTCATCCTCAGGCCTCCTGCTCACCCACCCCTCCAATAATAATATTTAAAAAAATAAAAATAAAAAGTGATAACAGTGGCTGGGTGTATAACTATTGCCAAAGATTTTGGATGACATGAAACTGGCTTGAATAGTTGAATAGAATAGGCTGAAAAAATTCCACTGTGCAGAGAAACATTTTGTGCAGTGTGACCAAAACAGTACGATACATTAAAGCATACAGACAAATGGAAGCAGAAAGAATATTTCAAGACAGAGAATAACTTAGAGTAGATTTTAAATATAAAGTTTACATTTCACATTGTTTCCAAGTTTAAAATGAGACTTTGGTACATGTCCCAGTTTTACTGACTGCATTGGCCTTGTGGCAAGTAAAAAGTACAGAATAAGAGGTTCTGGTTATGAACTTTTTCAGTGTCTGAAAGGTATTTACATATAAAATCAATGTTCTATGGTATTTATTCAATTGGTACCTTCTTTATTCCTCTTCTGAAATTATTTATATCTGAGAACTGACACTGGAGAGTGAGGCAAAGAAACTGTACAGGAAGCTAAAGGGTTATAAATAAGTAATCAAATAAACAAACCAGCTTGCTGCCAAAAGGAAATACTACTGAAAAATAATTTCTGCATGCCCCCTTCATAAACCACAGTGTAATTTGGGACAAATGTAATTTGAACTAAGATATCTTTCTTTGCAACGAATGACAAATTAGGGATTTTGTGAACTCAGCTATTCCATATTTAATATTTGCATACATGGATGCAAATAAAGTGCATTTACAAATGTAAAAATATTGAAAGCAATATAGCTTCTCAAAAATCCCTTTTTATCCGCTTCACTCACTATTAAATTTTAATCAGATTGACCTACAGCATATAATCAGACAGTTTCTATTAGGAGAAATTTAAAATCCTATCCATTTAATCTAGAACCTAAACTAAGTCTTTCCAATCACTTTAACCTAATTACTAACAGATAAAAGATGGCTTGTCCAATAAAATTCCTTTCTAAATCATTACATATCAGAAGCCTGAGTTCTGAGGAAACACCCATCACATCCTAAATGTTGACTTAAAAGTAAAAGTCTAATTTAATCTCTTTAGTGTTCTAATATTTCTCTTACAAATTCATTCTTTTCAATATTTAAACACTTTTTTGTTGTTGTTATTAAGTACAACTTTTTATTTCAAGTTTAAACTTAAAGCATTGAAGCATTAAAGTAGCACTACTTAGTAAAGTTGAAAATATTAGTAAAGTATTAAAGCCTTAGATATGTTCTTTGCTTCATTTTGATGTTACAGGTTCTGTACTTGGACCTATCTGCAGATGGACTGAATAACTGTATTTTGACTATGATTATTGAATTAATTTTAGAACTGTTAACCTAAATTCATATTTAATAAGCAGCTAATACTATTTAATAAACAAAACAAAACACATAACCTAACAAAGGGACTTTGGATTTCTAACATGAGCATACAGGGAGCTGACAGTAGATCCACCAACAACCTTCTTTCGCAGTCCCTTGCTACCTTTACCCATTAACACAGGCTTCAAATTAGAGGAAAAAAAAGTTTTCTTTAAACAAAAATCCATCAATCTCTCTGCCTCTGTCATCAATCAACTCTATAACAATGCACTTAGAGGTCCATTTCTCATTAATACTGCTCACTTTCAGTGCTATTCATATATGTAAACATACAGGTGCTGTATAAGAGTGAATATAGACAGAATATATTTTTATTTATTGACAGATTAAACTGGTCTCTCATATAACCAAAGCCAGATAACCAAAGATGGAATTTGGAATTCAGACAATCCAAAACAAATATTTACTTTGGTAGTATATGAAAAACATTTATCAGACAACAGTGAGACTGAAGAACTTGTCTATAAAATCTGAACTCAAATATCTAAAGTATTACATTTGTGCTTATAATAATAATAATAATAAACCTTTTCCTACTGCAAAGTAGGAATGTAACCTTTCTACGCTTTACAGATTTCATAATTAGGTATTTCTTTTACCCTGACATTAGTGCAGAATTTGCATACATCAAACCTGTGCATTCAATCAAAAAAGGAAAACATCCATGCCCTGGCTCTTGCACAATTTATGATTGGTTTCTGAAATTCCTACACCTAAGAATAAAATCTCAAAAAAAGTAGAAATGTTATCTCCATTACTTTGTGATTTAAGAACATACTTAAGTAATTCTCCAAATAGAAATGCTTTCTACAACTAGATTTATAAGTATGAATATTTGCTAGCTTTCAGTTTATGATTTTCTCATAAAACACAGTGCAAAATTCCAAAGTTTATTTCAGCAGTGTAAAATAGGGTTAACCTTGTCAAATTCAATGAAGTTCATTCAAACTGAATCTGGTAGAGTAGGTTTTATTTTCTTAAATTTAGTGAATAGATGTATTTCTGTAGAATTTCAGAGCAAAACCTTCTCTCTATTGACTGAACGTACAGACCAGTCTTGTAACTAGTAAAAATATTTGTAAAGTTTGCAATTAAAACCCAGATCTCTCAGATTTACCAGTGTTATACCAATTTTCAGTACACAATTATCAGAAAATACCATTAATCATATCATATTTTATTTACAGAAAAAAAAAGTGAAGCTGTAGTGAGAAAAAAATGAAATATGATTTAGTTTTTCTTTGACTCGTGAAACACCACAAAACTGTATTTCAAAAGTTCAAGCTTTAACAGCTTTTATATCCATCATGTCAGATGCACTTATATATTACCAAGAGTATTATTAGCTTTCTTTTATAAACTTTCCCAAGTTAAAAAAAAAAAAAAAAAAAAGGTGGGGGCGGTGGGGGGGTGGGTGGGAAACTTTTAAAGCTTCCCAGCTTTAAAAAATAAAATAAAATAAAATAAAATAAAATAAAATAAAATAAAATAAAATAAAATAAAATAAAAATGCTAGGCTTCTATTCTTTCTTAGCACTGAATTTTATACGTACTTAAAATTAAGTTGATACCATATTTTTGTATGTGTGTTTTTGCTCATTTAGCAATAGATCTAGGCATATAGAAAATAAACGTATTTACCGATGTAGTTCTCCACAACTTTTTAAACACTGTTTTAAAATATTTAAGTTATGGAAAAAGAGCAACAAATGCAGAATTTAATTTAAAAAAATATATATATGAGCCCACAGAAAAGATTATAAAAAGTCCAACAGTTACAGAATGAAAAATAAGAAATTAAAACTTGTGTATAAAATGAGTTGTTATGATAATATTAAAATTTCATGTGAAATAATAGCAGCATAGTATGAAAAGGTAGCATATCCAGAAGTAAAAGCAGAAAACGTTACATCTCATTTCCTCATAAATATTTAAGCTGTTTCCCAAGAATCTGATTTAAGTCAATGTCAGATAAGGGATGGATCTTTTGTATCAGTATCCTTAAACTATGAAGACCAATGGATGTAAATCAGAAATAAAATGAAGAGACACAGGGAAACAGATAAATTTCTCAATTGTTGCTTTTACCTACTCACATATTAAAGACCCTTCCATTTTCAGAAGTATAAAAATTAAAAAAAAAAAAATCACTCCTTATTGGTTCCAGTTCTGTGTGTGCATTTATACATATCTATATCTACAGTTATACATATATTGTGTGTAGATAGATAAACATATATGTATGTATATCATGGGTTATTTGGGTTGCAGTTCTATCATACAAACTTACTCTGCCTGAATAAATCATTTTTATAAATTTAAAAAGAAAAAAAAAAAAAAGTAACGTTTTTTAATGTATTTTAATGTCCTGGCATTCAAAGAGATTAATCTATCTATCTATATTATTCTCTCTATTTTAATGACATCTACCTAGAAGAATTAAATTACAATTATATTTTGATTAGAAAAAGATGACTAGAGGTACTGCTACTAAAGAAGAGAGAACAAAATAGCTAATAGCACTGACCTAGAGTAGTGCAAAAAAAGCCACAAACCAGAGGGCAGCACTGCTCTGAAGTATTTTCAGTGCTTTTGTGGTTGTAGCGTCTTTTACTATACACGCTCTGAAGAATTATATCTTTGATGTTTGAATCCTTTCTGTCCTATTGCAAGGGCATTCTCTAGCATGTCCTATCCTACAATTTCTTGAAGTCTTTGCAAGGGTTAAGTCAGAGTATACCTTTAAGGTTGCTCTATGTAAGGAATATGAGATGGCTCTCAATAAGTTAAAAATAAGTAAAAGTGCCTGAACAGAGCACAAAGCTTAAACAGAATATTACGAAAGTGGAAAGAATGAATGTCAGGTAGCAGAAACATGTATACCTGTCCTCTCCTTGTGTGAGAATATGACACAGTTCTGACCTAACCTGACCTGGACATAAAGATGATGAATAAACTGCTGCTGAATGCTAAGTCTAATCACGCTTTCATATAGACATGCCTATACTTGAACAGGGGAAAAAAATTTCAAGGTTTGTGAGAATGCATATATAAAAAGCTTGCATTAAAACTGAGCAAAGTACAAAGAGTTAGATAATTCAGAGATGTTTCAGACAAGCATCCAAAAAAAACCTTGATAATGCTTACACTGAACCCTGAATCATTTTTTTGCAACATTAGTTAATTGGACAACTTAGTTTCTGGGCTGTATGGCAGCTCCTGAGTTATTTCCAAATTGCAGCACATACATCTATGTTTAAATTCCACTGCTTTGAATTTATCTTTCTCAAGTTCTGTTTTAGAAATGTCACTGACCTGGCAGTTCCTGCCTGCTTGATGTTACTAAGCTTTAATTCTGAATAGCCATTAAAATTCTGCTTGCTCTACAGTCCCTCATCTCACAGCCACAGTCTCACCAAGAATGATTGTGGTAGGAAACTCTTTCTGAATAGCTAAAATCCAGGAACAACCCAGCTGGAGTTCAAGCCTCCATTTATATCAGCAGCATATTTTCCTACAGGGAGAGCAGAAAATGGCACATGCAGATGCAAATAAATGTAGCTGAAATTAATGTTGTAAAATGACATAATATTTTGTACTTACATGGTACCTAATCATCAAGGTATTTTCTATGCAGTGTTTAATCCTCACATCACTTCTTCAAAAAGGTACCATCTTCCATATTTTCCAGACAAATAGAACTTTGGTAGAGGCTAAGCAAAGGATTTTCAAAGATCTAAGTTCACATTTGGGGAACAGTTTTGAAAACTAACCTTATTTATCTATGAAAGGTCACAGTGTAAGAAAGGTGTAGAAACAGAAGATCCTTCATCTAAATCCCAATCCATCCACTAAAAGGTGTGTCTATATGCATTACATATTGCACCTCTTAAGAAATTGTTAATAAAAATTACCCAGAATAGAAAAACAACCTATCTCACACAGTTCAATGGCAGTAGAAATTAAAGTAGAAAGAAGTATTTCTGTGGTGAAAGTAAATGTTTGTTTAGTAACAACTATCAGGTGAAAACAAAACATAGAGCACATTCAAAATAGACAAACTGAAAGGTGTGTAGGCACTACAGTTATCCTTCAAGAAGAAAAAACAAACCCTGTGCCTCAGTCCTGAATCACCAGTTGACAGAAAATGGAAAAAAAAAGTACAAAAAGGATGGCTCCAGATCCCTTGAGGTAAAAGATCTGGACATCAGTGAAATGCCTAATGTCAATGTAACTCTCAGGCATACCTGTTGGATTACACTAGCTGGAAAATTTATTTAACTAAGTGGTCTGCCTAGCTTCTCATATCTAGGCGGACTTTCCTCACACACCTATTTCTAGTGCAGAACAGTAAGTGTAGTGTAGAACAGACAGACAAGTTAGCATCTGGAAAACTGTCACCCCTTGACTCAAGAGCATCTATCAATAAGTATGTAATTTGCTTTGTGTCAGCTGAGCCCAAAGTAACAGACTATAATTTATAAAATGTCTTAATTCATTATATATATATATATACATATGTAAATATATATAAATATATATGTATATATATTTATTTATTTAACCAGAGATGAGAATTGTAAACATCTGGAAACTGAACACTGAATTTTCTGCCATTTTGAATTTCTGTATGCTTTTGTTTTTAAGAGTTGGCAGGGGACATTAAAAGTATTCTTCAAAATTCTCAGAAGTTAATATCACAAGTTAACCCACAGATACATGCCTCTGTGGTTTTCCCAGAGGCCTGGTGCTTCCAGAGCACACTGTAGAAGTGCCAACAGCTATATACACAGTTGCCTGGCAAAGAATAACTTCCTGAGCAGACTTTACCTGTGACAAGTAAACAGAAGACATGGATAAGGAAAACTACTTCTATTTCATGGAAAAATAAAAAGATTCTAATTTCTACCTGAAGTAAAAAAATAAGCCACAGTCAAAATCTTAAAACTAGATACAAAATTTATATTGTCTAATCCCATGGTCTTTGTAAGTCTCAGAATTTTATATGAAATTTTTTTCATTTTGAGTTATTGAACTGGTGTTCACTGCAAATCAGAGGCCTTTTGTAACCTTTTAAAACTTGTGTTTATAAAGAGGATTTTGATTTGCACACAAACTTAGACAGTTTATTTACACTTCTATTTTCTAGTCATAGGATATTACAATTATAAATAGTCAAAGAGTGAGAGCTGACTTAGCTGAATTACTTGCTCTGTGAAACATTTCTTTTTAATCACCATGTCAACAAAGCAGAGTTCTCTAGCTCGGAATGTTTAAATGGTAACACTAAGGACTTGCAATGGTCAAATCTTACTTTTAACTTTATTTTTTACATCTAATCAAAATGCTGTCTCCTTTTCAAACATTTTCCTCTTTATTAACATTTTCAAATGAAGATGTTCTGTCATTTCCATATTGCTTGCCAAAGCAATCTGTCAATAATCAGAACTGAAGTTTACATAGACAAAATTCCTTTACAAGAAAGAGGGATGTGAATGTTATTTTACTGTACTCATTTACTCACTTTTCCAGAGTATTTTGAGAGATGATCTTAAGACAGCTCAACCAGTTTTCTCAGAAAACTAGGTTGGTTACCATGATTCTCTGATTTGATTTATATTTTTCAGAACTATAGAGACTTATTCATATATGGTGACATGATATATAAAGCACTGTGGCCTATGCAATATGTTGGTATACATGCAGGATGCTATATCAAATTAAATAATAGTCTGCTGCTGCAAACTGATGCTGTATGAATGCAGTCAATGGGAAAGTACATCAGTAGGTACAATCACTACATGATTTGAGCACACTAAGTCCCATTAAGCATTAATCAAAATGTACTTGCTTTATCTTTGATCACAGTCTCCATTCATGTGACCTTGAGTGATTTATTTGTAGGAACTGCTTAAATGACTACTGCTTATGTTTACATATTCTTTTTTCTCCAAAGCACAAGTGGCTAAATGAAATTGAAAGTACAAATAGGGTAACTTTAACTTCTAGATGACTCTGATACAGTAAATTAACATGTAAGGAATTTGCAGTAAGCAGTTTTTATGAAAAAATCAATAAACTGTTACTTGTAATAAAAATGGTAATAAGTATTTTAATTCAGTAAATAATGAAAAAAGTAGATTATATGTTTTATTGGACTAATTATGAAAAGCTTTATAGCATCACGTTCTCATCAAAATTAAAAGAATTCCTTTTTGAAACAGTCATGAAAATCATTTCAGTTTTCTCAGTGAAATCAGTAAACTAGTGGAAACTTATTGAAATCTATTTCTTCCCCAGACCTTATATGGTGCTTTTAAATGGGACTTTCATTGGTCTAAAATGTAAACTACAATGTCTAAAAATAAACAAACAACAGCAAAAACTAATATCCTGTTTGTGTAAAGCTATTTTATATCGTGCTTGGTCAATTGTCTAAAAGGAATATCATAGACCTCTGAGAAAGAACTTTTCTCTTAGAGGAGCTCTTTTCTCTGATAAAAAAATTGTTTCCTGGATCAATGTCCAGCTGCAGCTTAATACGTTCATTCCTTATGGAGAAAATGCTTAAAAGAGTGTTTGCATGTTTTATTGAATAGGTTTGGACTTATGCCTTTGCTTTCGCATATGTGCTCAGCTTGTTTTGCTGAATCAAGGTGGAAATAGTTACCTTTAGAAAGTAACATACCTGCTCCCAATTGATTTAATATCAACCTTCAAGAACTGTATTCTGAGAAAACATTTACCCTGTGACCCTTATATTTCATATTTAGCTGTTAGTTACAAAGTATTTCCTGTATATTCACAGTTTCAAATTATTCCCTTTTAATTATCTTTGCTCAAAGATATCTGTAACTGATAGCAATAACCGTGGTTTCAGCTTCTTTTCGTCATTAAGTTGAACTTTTTGTATCTTGTCCAGAACACTGTTTATAGCACAGACTGTCCCAACACGTTCCAAAACCATTGTTTCTTCTGACATGGAGGAAAGCTAAGGGCATAAAACAGACAACCTATAAAATGCAGATATCTTTAATGTAGTGGAACTTCTACTCAGATGGCTGTTTCTTACTTTTGTCAGGGAATAAACATTTCCAGAATTATATTTTCTCTTTTTATTTTTTATATTAGTTTTATCAGCTTTTATTTGTATGCTGGAGGAAGGACTAACTTTGTTCTTCCTTGGACGGACCAAAGAACAAAGATTAAAGAGAACGTGGTGCTTTGCATGAAATAAAAGCAAATCTCAAACCTTGTTTCTTTTGCCTTGTCACACAAATTCACGTTCTCTCAAATTCCATGCATCAGGCACATATTAGCTACACATTTAATCCTCCGTTTAATAAAGCTGCAGACAACAAGATGGGCTTTTATACCCTGATACATTCTAAGTTTACAACTAATTATAAGCTAGTTCTTCCTCTGACATGGCTTCTTTGTCACATAGGACCTGGGTGTAAATCAGTGCAGCTATTAGTCCACCAGTCAAAGCAGTGGAAGAAAGAAATATGAGAGCAGGCTTTAAAGTCTCTCAGAGCACTTCTGTTTGCTGCTGTAAAATGGATGGTCAAAAGGAGGCATAAGCAGAATATCCAGCTGTAAATCTGACCTTCAAGTATGCTTCTGGCGGCCATGGAGAATATAAGCCATATGTGAGGCTCCAGCTACCTTAAGAGGATGACAGGCCTACACAGGGACATAGAAATGGATACTTCAGTTTCATGCTAGATATGTACATCATACCATTCCATCAAAACCCAAGATTTGACCTTGATATACCAAGTGCAAGAAATGTCCTATTAAATGTAATTAAATATTAGTTGGAAATGTCAATTATTGCCAACTTGAGCCTCCTAGGTGCTTTAGCCAAAAGAAAACAAAATCCATAATAATAACAGAAAACTCATATTTGATTTCCATGAAAAAGTTATTTTTCTGCTCTAGCAAATACTCAAGGAGTTGTACATATTATAAAGAATGTATTTCAGTGCAGTCTAGTCTGCAAGGAATATAAATGAGATTTCTATAGCTTTGAGTCTCAAAATCATATATTTAAAATCAGTAGAATTTTTAATTTTGCACAGTGTCATTGTCTAATTTTCTATAATGTACCCCCAAATTAATACCAAAATATCATTATAAACCTTTGTAATTAACTTTGCTTTCATTTTGATTAGCTTCATTCTGGGACCAATCCATGGCCATTTAGTTTAATGAGTTGGAATGGGCTTATCATTTGCCAAATGTAATTTTCTAAGTATTGTTTTTTCCAAAATATTGGTGGTTGTGGTTTGCTTGTTGTTGTTGTTGTTGTTGTTATTTTGTTTTGTTTTGTAAGGAAATATATGCTTTTTTTTTTTTTTTTAATCAATACCATGTTTCCTCTAAATCATGTACTAAATTACATTATATTAGGAATTAAGAATCAGGAATCCAAATAGTGTAAAATACTACAGTTCTTTACAAAGACTTGTTTACAAATAGAAAGAAAACCCCCTGCCTATACAGAGTTACATTTTTTTTGCATAGGATAATTAGTACAATGAGTAATGTTTAAAGAAAGCCAAAACAAACTTCTTCTCATGACTCTTGATTGTTTCTTGATAAACACAGAAAACAAAAACACAGGCATGTGCTCATTCAGGAGCTATTAACAATTCTAGGATTGTAAAGCTTATAAATTCAAATAAATAAATAAATAAATATTTTACATGCCTACGTGTAGTACTATCATTTTAAAATGACATTCAACTTAATTTTCTAATTACAGCTATGCTTAGAAGAAGATAGTAACTACATTACTTAGGCTGATACTCTACAAGTGGCTCTTCTATTATTACATAGTCTCTATTAGTCAGCACACTTCATGTTGCATTATTCAATTTGTAGAATGGATTGGGCGGATTATGACTAGAAATTTGAGTGGGAGTTGTTACTTCAACATTTATTCTTCTCTAATATAGCAATTTATTAGTATAACTGGAATTTGGGTGCTGTTATTAAAACTTAATCACTTCAGGGTGTGTGTGCGTGTTTTTTTGTTGTTTTTTGTTTTTTTTTTTTCAGAACTCTTCAATCTTTCAGTGTTTCATAAGTGGTCAAAAAAACTTGGATTTCTTTATAAAAGTATTTTGGTATCTTTAGCAGCCTTAATGTTACCAAATTATTCACATAAATCTTCACCTTCATTATTTGTTTCCTTTAGAAGATTCAGACTCACCTTTGAATTTCACGAGAATTACTCTAATTCTGTTCTGATTCATCTATGAAAGTGTTTGTGTTGATTCCCAAAGCTGTTGTAAAATACCTTATCTATGCCAATGATTGTGTAAGTATTCATTCTACCAATTTTTTCCTTACTTCTTCTTCTTCTTCTTCTTCTTCTTCTTCTTCTTCTTCTTCTTCTTCTTCTTCTTCTTCTTCTTCTTCTTCTTCTTCTTCTTCTTCTTCTTCTTCTTCTTCTTCCTCTTCCTCTTCCTCTTCCTCTTCCTCTTCCTCTTCCTCTTCCTCTTCCTCTTCCTCTTCCTCTTCCTCTTCCTCTTCCTCTTCCTCTTCCTCTTCCTCTTCCTCTTCCTCTTCCTCTTCCTCTTCCTCTTCCTCTTCCTCTTCCTCTTCCTCTTCCTCTTCCTCTTCCTCTTCCTCTTCCTCTTCCTCTTCCTCTTCCTCTTCCTCTTCTTCTTCTTCTTCCTCTTCTTCTCCTTCTCCTTCTCCCTCTCCCTCTTCCTCTTCCTCTTCCTCTTCCTCTTCCTCTTCCTCTTCCTCTTCCTCTTCCTCTTCCTCTTCCTCTTCCTCTTCCTCTTCCTCTTCCTCTTCCTCTTCCTCTTCCTCTTCCTCTTCCTCTTCCTCTTCCTCTTCCTCTTCCTCTTCCTCTTCCTCTTCCTCTTCCTCTTCCTCTTCCTCTTCCTCTTCCTCTTCCTCTTCCTCTTCCTCTTCCTCTTCCTCTTCCTCTTCCTCTTCCTCTTCCTCTTCCTCTTCCTCTTCCTATTCCTATTCCTATTCCTATTCCTATTCCTATTCCTATTCCTATTCCTATTCCTATTATTTTATTAATACCTGTTTTAAAATAGCACCTCTTGCCAGCAGAATACATCCACTTCATATCACATTCATTTTGTACATTGTATCTACAAAACTCTATCAAGCCAGGTGAAGTGGGATTATCACCTATTATTGAGTACAAAAATACACACCAACAGTTTCTTCCTTACTTAAGCTCAATGCATCTCATTATTAGTTAAGTTTTGCCTTTAGCTGACATTAGCACTTTCTTTGGCTGCAGTCATTATATATAGAATTATTGAAGATATCTGAATCCATCATAAGATTGGTATTGTTATACACACCTGTTACCCAGTGTGTGCACTTAAGCATCTGAATTTTTGCAGAATAGTCTGACTTCACATGAAATTTTGAAGGTGGCCTATAACTGTGATTCCTTTCTACCCTAGAGGACTTGAGGCATGAACTACAGCAATTGCTCATTTTCTGTAATGTGTACCCAAAATATCCAACTAACATACATTTCAATGTCAAATTTTAATCTCAAGAGCATTAACCTCCTGTCTCTTCTTTCTCTCTTGTTCCTCTACACGAATTGCACCCATCCATATTGATATTGCAGTTATGGCCATTATCCCATGAACTTTCAATTATAATCATTAGGTCATAGTCACTATCATTTAGCCATGTGCCAGATAATACTTTTTCTTATACTTCATACTTATACTATACTTATAGTATAGTATATACTTATTATACTTATACTTCATTCTTATACTATATACTTCATAATCACTTTAAGAAAAAAGAATATTAATAAGCTTCATGTTGTATAACTCAATTTCACTGTATCGATTACCTATGACATTAAAAACAAAACAAACAAACAAAAAACAAAACAAAAAAAAAACACACAAAACAGCAATAACAGTTTTTCTCATCTCGCCTGCATTATAATGCCTGTAACAAACATTGCCATTCTGGATGTAGGAAGTTGGTGCTGTACCTGTATAAATTACTATGATTTAAGTCAGAAATCAGTCACGTCTTTTCAAAGAAATCACTCCAACTGCCAATGAAACAGATTATCTACAAGTCTTGCTTCTAGTTGGTATACATTTTCCTTTCTCTTTGAGTCTGACCACAACATTGTGTCAGCAAGCTCGGTCTGGTATTTATTTTCTTCAATGTTCTTGGGGTAATGTGTTAGCAAAACTCAGGAGCCAGTATACTGGCACTGAAAAAGAAAGCACAAATATTTTAAAAATAGAAAACACCTCTTATTTCCATCTACTTTCCATAAGAGATTATGTTACCTGGAGGTCTCAAATCAACAGTCTTAGCATGCCAATGACATCTAGGAAAGACAGTAAAAGAATATTTCTACAAGATACATCAAAACTACTATCTACCACTAAGTTAGGCTACGTGTGACTTCAGAGTGCAATTCAAGAGTAATCTGTTTTCCTGCTTGTGTACATGGATTATGTTTTAAGAATGTTGTTGTGAGCAATAAATTTCATTTCCTCATGATGATTCTCCTCAAATACTGAAAAAAGCTGATGCACATGAAAACCAGAGGTGCAAAACAAAAAGAATGCCAGGAGCAGCAGCAGGACATTTAATGTAATCATGTAATCACCACAAACAGTCACTTGCTGAGGTGATCAGCTCCAGTATAGGCAAGCTCTGCAGCAAAGCAGGGGATCACAGTGTAGAGGGAAGCTCCTGCATTGAGAAAACCCAAGGGAGCAGAGAGAGCTGCCAGGAGTTGGCAGCCCATTTGCCATCTGGACAATCTCTCTAGAAAGGTTTGCTGGGCCAGAGGCCCACATTTGGCATATCACAAAGAGGTTACCAAGCCTGGTAGAGACAGAGGACTACCACCCCTTCCTACTCTTTCATGTAGGGTCAAATTAGGCTGCAACAAGGACACTCCAAAATATCAAAAGGGACTTTACGTCTCTTGGAAAGATGTTGAAGGGATTGGAAGGACAGGTAGTGTGCTATTCTATCCTCCTCATTAGAGACTGGGACCCAAGAAAGAGATGAATGGAACAGTCGAATGATTGGTTGTGTGGCTGGTGCCATGGTCAGGGTTTTGAGTTCAACAACCTTGGACACACTTTCAAGAGACTGGGCGTGCTGACATGGGATAGAACGCACCTAACCAGGTGGGGCAAGACTGTTCATAGAATCACGGAATAGTTTGGGTTGGAAGGGACCTTAAAGATCATATAATTCCACCCCCACCCCCACCCCCCCCTCACCATGGACAGGGACATATTCCACTAAACCAGGTTGCTCAAAGCCCCATCCAACCTAGCCTTAAACAGTTCCAGGGATGGGACATCCACAATTTCTCTGGACAGCCTGTTCCAGTGCCTCATCATCCTCATAGTAAAGAATTTCTTCCTTCTTGTTCTGCAAGCAAGAAGGAAGCTGGCTGGACTTACTAGCAAAGCTTTAAGCTAGGTTCATCAGGTTGCAGGCATGTACTTCTGAGTGACAGAGAAGAAACAGGGAACACTGACACTTTAGGAAGCAACAGGGAAGTACCTGTGAATTGTCCCAAAGAAATTAAGGAGGGCTCCTCTGAAAAGGTGATGTGGCCCCAGCTGAAGTGCCTCCACACCAATGCATGCATCATGACAAACAAAGAGGAGGAGCTGGAAACCATGGTGCAACTAGAAAATTATGATTTAATTGCTATCACAGAAATGCAGTGGGACAAATCACACAACTGTAATACTGCAATTGAGGGCTACAGGTTTCTCAGAAGAGGTAGACAGGGAAGGAGGGGTTGGAATGTTGCCCTCTATGTTAAGAAATGGATAGACTGCAAAGAGCTGCCTCTGAGAAACAGTCACAAACAGGTTGAGAGCTTGTGGGTAAAAATTAAGGACCAAACCAATAAAGCAGAACATGTAATTGGGGTCTACCACAGGACACCTGATCAAGGGGAACCTGTTAACAAGGCTTTCTTGCTTCAGCTACAAGAAGCATCATGCCACAGGCTCTTGTCTTGATAGGGGATTTCAACCACCTCAAGGTCTGTGGGGAAAGCAACACAGCGGTCTGTAAGCAATCCAGGGGGCACATGGACTGCATCGAGGATAACTTGCTGGTACAAGTATTAGACAAACCAACCAGAGGAGAAGTATTAAGACATGAGGCAGTCTGAGCTGTAATCTTTTTGGATTTCAGTAAAGCTTTCGATACGGTTTCTCATAGGATCCTACTGGACAAAGGTGGACAAAGGTAGACAGCTAGATAAAAACGTAATATGATGGTGAAAATTGGCTGACAGGTAGGGCTGAAAAGGTTATGGTAAATGGGGTTACATCAGGTTGGCAGCCAGTCACTAGTGGGGTCCCCCAGGGCTCCATTTTATGGCCAGTTCTTTTCAATGTTTTCATAAATGATTTGGATGTAGGACTAGAAGGTGTTTTGAGTAAGTTTGCTGATGATACTAAACTGGGAGGAGTTGTTGACAGTGTTGAGGGTGGAAAGGCCTTGCAGAGAGATCTGGATAGATTGGAGAGCTGGGCAATCACCAGCCACATGAAGTTTAACAAGAGCAAGTGCCGGGTCCTGCACCTGGGAAGGGGCAACCCTGGCTATACGTACAGACTGAGGGATGAGATGCTGGAGAGCAGCCCTGCAGAGAGGGATCTGGGGGATGTGGTTGATAGCAAGTTGAATATGAGCCAGCAGTGTGCCCTGGCAGCCAGGAGGGCTGACCATATCCTGGGGTGTATCAAGCATGGCATTGCTCGCTGGTCGAGGGAAGTGATTGTCTCACTCTACTCTGTGCTGGTGCAGCTTCACCTTGAGAACTGTGTGCAGTTCTGGGATGTGAAACTATTGGAGAGTGTCCAGAGAAGGGCTACAAAGATGGTGAAGGGCCTGGAGGGGAAGACATATGAGGAGAGGCTCAGGTCACTTGGTCTATTCAGCCTGGAAAAGAGGAGGCTGAGGGGAGACCTCGTCGTGGTCTACAGATTCCTAATGAGGGGGAGCAGTGGGGCAGGTGCCGATCTCTTCTCTCTGGTGACCAGTGATAGGACCTGAGGGAATGGACTCAAGCAGCAACTGGGGAGGTTCAGGTTAGATATCAGGAAAAAATTCTTCACCTAGAGGGTGGTTGCTCACTAGAACAGGCTCCCCAGGGACATAGTCACAGCACCAAGCCTGTTGTAGTTTAAGATGTGTTTGGACTATGCTCTCAGTCATATGATCTGAATTCTGATTTTTGGGTAGACCTGTGTGGAGCCAGAAGTTGGAATCGATGATCATCATGGGTCCCTTCCAACTCAGGATATTCTATGATTCCATGAAAAGAAAGGGTAAGGAGACTGTACCCCCTCTGATAAGCAAAAAAAGGTGAATTAGTAACAACATGCATGGAGAAAGCTGAGGTACTCAAGTTCTTTGCCTCAGTCTTCATGGGCAGTCAGGCTTCCCACATGTCTTGAGTCCCTGAAAGTCTAGGCAGGGTTTAGAGGAGCAAAGTCGCTTCCACTGCAAATGAAGAGAAGTTTTGAGACCACCTGATGAAATTGAACAGGTACAAGTTTATGGGGCCTGATGACATGCATCGCAGAAGCCTGAGGGAACTGGCTGATGGAGTTGCCAAGCCTTTCTCCATCATATTTAAAATGTCATAGCTGTCAGGCAAAGTTCTCAGTGACTGAAAAAGGGAAACATCACTCCAATTTTTAAAAAAAGTTAGAAAGGAGATCCTGGGAAACTACAGACTGGTGAGCCTTGCCTCTCTACCTGGAAAGATCATGGAATAGATTCTCCTGGAAGCAATGTCAAGGCACATGCATGACAAAGAGGTGATCCAATTCAGCCAGCACGGCTTCACCAAGGGGAAATTGTTCCTGATCAGTCTGGCAGTCTTCCGTGATGAAATGACTACATCAGGTGACAAGGGAAGACCAACCAATGTCATCTACCTGTACATCTACGGGGCCTTTGACGTGGTCCCACATGACATCCTGATCTCTAAATTAGAGAGAGATGAATTTTAAGGGAGGACTATTTGGTGGATAAGGAATTGGATGGACCAATTTTTTAATATCTTTATCAATTACATAGACAGTGGGATCAAGTACACCCTCAGTAGGTTTGCAAATGACACCAAGCTGAGTGGTGCAGCTGATATAACAGAAGGAAGGAATGTCATCCAAAGGGACCCGGAAAAGCTTGAGAAGTGGGCCCACACAAAACTGATGAGGTTCAACAAGGCCAAGTGCAAGGTGCTGCACCTTGTTTCAAGGAAATCCCAGATATGAGTATGTACTGGGTGAAGAATTCATGGAGGGCAGCCCTGCAGAGAAGGCCGTGGGGGTTCTAGTGGATGAAAATCTTGACATGAGCCATCAGTGTGCGCTTGCAGCCCAGAAGGCCAACTGCATCCTGGACTGAATCAACAGAGGCATGACCAGACGGTCAAGGGAGGTGATTTTCCCTCTCTACAATTGTGAGACCCCACTTGGAGTAAAGCCCTGGGACTGACCCCCAGCGCAAGAAGAATGTGGACCTGCCCTAGCAGAGGAGGGCCACAAAGATGTCAGAGGGCTGGTACACCTCTTCTATGAAGAAAGCCTGAGAAAGCTGGGGATGTTCAGCCTGGGGAAGAGAAGGAGACCTCATTGCAGCATTTCAGTATTTAAAGAGGGCTTATAAAAACTAAAGAATGAATTATAAATGGTCAAATAGGACAAGGAGAAAAGTTTTAAAATAAAAGAGGGGAGATTTAAATTAAATATTAGGAAGAAAGTCTTCACTCAGAGAGTGGTGAGGCACTGGAACAGATTGCCCAGTGAAGCTGTGGACACACCATCTCTGGAGGTTCTTAAAGTCAGGTTGGATGAGGCTCTGGGCAACCTGATCTGGTGGGTGGCATCCCTGCTCATGGCAAGGGAGTTGGAACTAGATGATCTTTAAGGTCCCTTCCAACCCAAGCTATTCTATGATTCTATGAAAAACTGATGCACATACAAGCCAAAGGTGCAAAAGATAGACAGCAAAAGAGGAGAGATGAAAGAAGAAAACCTGCAAAATGAAGAGCAGATATAGTAACAGAAAAAAATGTGCCAAATGTCATTTGCCATTGCATCCTTTCTACCTGATGTTTTATTTTATTGCAGTGTCTAAACAGAAGAATGCTACATTTTCATCCGTATACTGGTAAAAGCAAGCATATGGTCTAGGTATCACCAACCACAATTTAAAAAAAAAAAAAAAAAAAAAAAAAGAGTTATACCTGCCCTTCACTCTTCTCTTTGCTTTCACTTTAACTTTTTTGTTTGTTTGTTTCTGAAATGAGCAAGAGAGAAAGAGACAAAGAAATAAAGTAGGGAATGTTTTGTATTCCTTGATATATGCATTATACCTCTTGACCTGACATGAGATACTGCACTGCCTGATACCACATTAGATCAGCCATGTCAAGACATGTCTTATCAGATATAACAGTATTTTTAAAATGTTGACAGGTTTAAAGAGATGCACTGTGATGAGTCAGATCAGGTGAAACGTACATAGAGCTGTCTTGAAAAAATATGTTTCCAATTTTTTTTTTCTTTATTTTAGAATAAAGATTTTTTTTTACATGGTTGATTTGGACAGCAAAAAGGAAGATATGTTAAATCATAATTAATGTTAGCTGCTGGATGTCCTTATTTTTGAAATATGTCTGGGCTCTAATTTCTGCCTAAATGATATGTATCTCATACACCACATTTGTATGTAAGTCTTTTCCTTGACTATTTCACTATAAAATACTCTTATCTGGTTATATTGCAAATTTTTCAGAGATTACGCCATTGTCTTATTCTGACTTGGATTCATCTCATTTTATTTAAATACTGAACTGAAATGTAGTTAAAGAAAATGAAACTACTTCAAATTTGATGGCTAAAGAGGATATTTTTTCCTGAAAAAATGGGATACTGATCTAATTTTAAGAATCCCAAACTGCTATTTAAAACTATTTTAATACAAGTTAAACATATATTGTCAATTATTAGTGATAATACCACACATCTTCATAAAGTCAAAGTTATGGTAAAATATCCTTCTGTTATAGAGATTTCAGAATGTGTTCAAGAAATCAAATATACTGTAAAGAGGGAAGAAAGGAAATGAAAAGTACTTCCAAGGAACAAGCTAATTGGAAAAAAAAAAAAAAAAGTGATTAATATTACAATGGGAGACTCTTCAGGGCACTCGAAAATATTATACTCAGTGTTGTTCATACCATTTAATGTTCAAATTACTATATTTAAGTCAACTTCAAACATCTCTTCTCTTAAAAGAAAATGAGTCATTAACAATGCCAACAGATTTCTACTGTCATATTCAACTAAATTAGGGTGCTAGGAAAAGAGTATAGATATTTATGAGAATAGTTTATACATAGAAGAATGCTATTAACTCCTGATAAAAAGAAAGAAGCCTTACACATTTTTATTATTATTACTTTTTTATGAGGCATTGAATAGAGTTAAATTTTTGACAGTGTGAATAAGTAGATAAACCAAAAAATAAGAAACACAGAAAACATGTTTTCTTTCCTAGGCCATTTATACAGAAATCTTTCATATCACCTCATGTTTATTACAACCTGCATCCTTAACAGATAGCTAAGACAAATTGACTGATATGCCGAAATTCAGAAGACAATTCCAGAAAGAGTTGTGTAACTTCTGTCTCTCTCGATATAGCCCACAGAAGTTAATATATTAATTTTACATATTTACCTTTTGTTTTTCCCTACTATTCTTTTCAAAGGCCTCCTAAAACAGTGTGGTGAGAACATATCTTTCAATGTACATGAAACCTTCGCAGCTGCTGGCTCTCTGACAGTCAGTATTTTTCACTGGACTATTCAAGTTCCATCCTCTAATTCTGTTTTCATATAAACAACCCATCCTCGCATGTACTCCCTCAAAACATACACATACTGTAACCCAGAAACTACCTATAGAAAAAGTGCAATTATCTAGCAAAAATCATTAGCTTAAATCATAGGATTACAGAAAAACAGGTTTGAAGGAGACCTTGTAAAATTCACATCCATGTTCAAAAGCTGGATCTGTTTTATCTGCATTATTCCTTAAACAGTTTTGTCTACACTGCCCTAAGTATATTCCCTATTGTATATACTTTCCCACCTCTGTATTCCAGAGGTATTCCAGGGTATTCACTATTCCTATAGAATTGTGGGCATGGAATACTGATAAATTCTCTTCCTTTTTGCAGCAACCCATTAGAAGTTCTTGAGGACTTTTTCCTCTTCCTTCCTTACCCTAGGACATCCCTTTTTCACCTAGGATGTTAAGCAATTCTTAACAGGACATTTCTTTTACTACTTATTGTTTTAAATGTGTTATTCTGGACTAAATCCTGTTGAAGCATATATTTCTAAAAGTGCAGTGCCAAAACCTGGATATATTATTGCTCTGAAGTCTCATGGGAATGGAAGAAAGGAGGATTACTTCATCACTCTTGCAGAATTGCCTCTGTGTTTTGCAGTTATATGACACTCTTGATTATGTTCACCATGATCTCTTAATCCTTTCTACATAATGACCAGTTCCTTACAAGTCTTTATCTGTGCACCTCATTATTTCTGCATAAGTATTCATGCTATTGGGTTTCATCCTACTTTTTATGATGAATTCCTCCAATTTGTTCGGACATTTGTGAATACCAGTTCTGTCTTCCCATCATCTTTACAATCTATCCTACCATTTTATTAATCAGATTTTCCACTCCATCATCCTGGCTGACAATGAAAACACTGATCAGAACTGAAGATAGGACAGATACTTCTGATCACTACCTCCTTCCCTTCTATCTGCAAACTAGTGATAAATGTGAATATTCATGAAGAATTGTGCTCCTCGTACACATACACAGTGGATTTTTTATGCTTATTTAGAAAGCTATCATGTAAGAAAATGGTTAGACTTCATATCAAGACCATAGGACAATTAATGCCTCCTTTAACTACAGTGTGCTACCTTTCTGTAGAAAGAGATTTCCTTTATTTGACATCATTTGTTGACAGAATCACAGAATCACAGAATCATCTAGGTTGGAAGAGACCTCTAAGATCACCTAGTCCAACCTCTGACCTAACACTAACAAGTCCTCCACTAAACCATATCACTAAGCTCTACATCTAAACGTCTTTTAAAGACTTCCAGGGATGGTGACTCAACCACTGCCCTGGGCAGCCTATTCTAATGCCTAACAACCCTTTTCGTAAAGAAGTTCTTCTTAACATCCAACCTAAACCTCCCCTGGTGCAACTTTAGCCCATTCCCCCTCGTCCTGTCACCAGGAACGTGGGAGAATAGACCAACCCCCACCTCTCTACAGCCTCCTTTAAGGTACCTATAGAGAGCGATGAGGTCTCCCCTGAGCCTCCCCTTCTCCAGACTGAACAACCCCAGCTCCCTCAGCTGCTCCTCGTAGGACTTGTTCTCCAGACCCCTCACCAGCTTTGTTGCTCTTCTCTGGACTCGCTCGAGCACCTTGACATCCTTCTTGTAGCAAGGGGCCCAAAACTGAACACAATACTTGAGGTGCGGCCTCACCAGAGCCAAGTACAGGGGGACAATCACTTCCCTAGACCTGCTGGCCACACTGCTTCTTATACAAGCCAGGATGCTGTTGGCCGTCTTGGGCACCTGAGCACACTGCTGGCTCATATTCAGCTGACTATCAACCAATACTCCCAGGTCCTTCTCGGCCAGGCAGCTTTCCAACCACTCCTCTCCCAGCCTGTAGCTCTGCTTGGGGTTGTTGTGCCCCAGGTGCAGGACCCGGCACTTGGCCTTGTTGAACTTCATACAGTTGGCCTCAGCCCATCGGTCCAGCCTATCCAGATCCTCCTGCAGAGCCTTCCTACCCTCGAGCAGATCGACACATGCACCTAACTTGGTGTTGTCTGCAAACTTACTGAGGGTGCACTTGATCCCCTCATCCAGACCATCGATAAAGATATTAAAGAGAACTGTCACTAGTACTGAGCCCTGGGGGACTCCACTAGTGACCGGCCTCCAACTGGATTTAAGTCCATTCACCACAAGTCTTTGGGCTCGGCTACCCAGCCAGTTTCTAACCCAACAAAGCATATGCCAGTCCAAGCCATGAGCAGCCAGTTTTTGAGGAGAATGCTGTGAGAAACGGTGTCAAAAGCCTTACTGAAGTCAAGGTAGACCACATCCACAGCCTTCCCCTCATCCACTAAGCATGTCACTTTGTCATAGAAGGAGATCAGGTTCGTCAAGCAGGACCTGCGTTTCATAAACCCATGCTGACTGGGCCTGATCGCCTGGTTGCCCTGCAAGTGCCATGTGATAACACTCAAGATAATCTGCTCCATCAGCTTCCCTGGCACTGAGGTCAAACTAACAGGCCTATAGTTTCCCAGGTCAACCTTCCGGCCCTTCTTGTAGATGGGCGTCACGTTTGCTAGCTGCCAGCTGACTGGGACTTCCCCTGATAGCCAGGACTGCTGATAAATGATGGAAAGTAGCTAAACAAAGCAACCACATCAGATACTGCTCATGTCCTTGCTGTTTTAGAGGTGTTTTGTATCTCACTTGTTGAGATTCTGCCCTACAATTATTTTTCAATTACTCTCTTAAAATGAAGAAAAATGTTTCCAATCCAGCGTGAACTCCCATATTTCATAAAGACATATGTATTTTCTTTTTTTCAAATATATTTTAGGAGCAACTTTTTTCTTTCCAAAAAGGTCTTTTTTTTTTTTTCTTTTTTTCTTTTTTTTCCCCCACTTTGTATTTTCAGTTGCAGCTTTATATGGTCTTGGTTTAAGATCTACATATTTGTAGAGTTCCCTACTTCCTCACCCACACACCCACACACTCCACTCATATTCTATTTTTGTACATATTTCAAAAACTTGAGTTTTACTATTTTCATCTTCCACAATTTTATGTCTTTTCTTTCTTCTTCTGAATCTTGGGCCCACATAAGTAAGAATGGTAATTAAACAATTTTAAAACATTGCATTTTACAAATAAATTATAAAGGTCTATTTTTCTTATCATAAAGTTATTCAGATGATATTCATGTTATTATAAAGTAAGCTCTCTTTTGTTCCCTCCCCTGTAGAAGAACAATATAATATCAGTTAATACTAGTGAAAAATCATATTTAATCCTATTTCAGCAGTTTTTACAATAAAAGGGTTTCAGAGAGTTTTAGAAAAACAGAAAGCAAGTCCCTAAAAGCATGGATTAGTCAAGGTTACCATTTGCTGAAAAAAAAAAGAGAGAGAGAGAGAGAGAGAGAAGAAAATGCCTGTACTACCTTTCACTCAGCAAAGAACTCTACTGAGAAAGATAGATCATTATTTGTTACAGGAACATGAGCTCCAGCATCAGTTAAGCAAGTATCATTATGCGGAAATCAACCAACCACTCCTTTTTCTCTGTCCCAGCTTTACCACCCCTTGCATACTTACCCACACATTCTGCTTTGGTTCTGGCTTGGTTCCACAGTTGATGTACAAGGAGGTCAGGTGCTGGAAGCATCTCACCCTCCTCAACTGTGAAACACAAGCAGCATTGTCCTCCACATCCATGCACTGGTGGAGTCATGGTGTTCAGTCCACCTGATCTCAGTTAACGTGAGTATGTGCAGCCCTTTTATCTGTAAGAAAAATAAAAAGCCTAGGAAGCATATCTTTGCAAATTGAATGCTACTTAGTCTAAACTCTGCAGCAGAAAACATTTATATAAACATCTATATAAAATTTATATAAAAATTATATACAATTTATATAAAACATCTATATAAAGACTGTCACAGCCATAAGCAATATTAAAATATTATACTTTAAATAGAAGAAACAGAAAACCCATACACTCACAGAGACAAAAATCCTGCTCCATTTCCACAGCACCATTTCTGAAAGCTTTTTTTATTTTTTTATTTTTTTTTATTTTTCTATTTTTCTTGAGAATACTTTGAATCACATATCCCAGCTCTCCAAAATGTCATGTTTTATCTCTGAGTTTTCCTAATGATCACTCATTGTCTGGGGATTTGGTTCCTTGTTAGCCTTTAGTCCTAAACAGCCCTGCTGAGCTCTGTTGCTTTCTAATTATTTTAAGCATATCAATTAAAGCTTCTCCTTAGTGTTTACATCAGAGACTTCTGTGCAAGAATGGCAGAAACCCTCACAGAAAGTCTTCAGCTCAGTTCAAACACTGAGTGACAAAGGTCATTAAAGAAACGACTGAAAAAGAAGGGTTTCTTTCTGCACAATGTTGAAAAGGGAAAGAAAACATAATGAGAAAACTGCTCCAAAGCTTCACTTGCTCAGTGCTAGCTGTAGCCTTTAAAAGCACCTGATTACAAGGACATTATTCAAAGACATTTCTTTTAAATGGAAATATAATAACATAGGAAAAGAAAGGGCTTCACACACACACACACAAACACACTCCTACCTAGAAGGAAAGGAAATATATATTTGCCCCTAATTAGAATCACTGTACTTGGCCAGATGTCACATCTGGGTAGAGAAACATCACAGAAAAAATAGGGCGATAACCTTCCTTGGAGTACTTCCATAATGTTTGATTTCCCAGGTGGAATGAGAAGTGTAGAAATGTGCCACCAAAAAAAAAAAAAAAAAAAAAAAAAAGAGTTATGATAACTAATTTATTTCATTGTGCTTAAACTTTATTGCAAAATTTAATTGAATGTTATAGAATTTGAAATTCAATCTAAGGTTCAGACTAATTATATCTATATTTTGCACAGGGAAGAGACATATCTAGGGATAACATATCTTTTCCTTGTACTGCCTGACAAGTTTTTCTGTTATTTTTCCCATGCAATGATTACAGGGTATCTTCTGGTCTTCTGATGGGACTTCTTTGCATTTACCTGGTTTTGCATTCACAGCACTGAATACTCCTTAGGGGTAATCAAGATGAATTATGACAAGAATATTCATGCTAGGTCGGAAAGAAGTTCTGTAGTGCCTAGAACCTCATCTCCTACACTGATCTGGACTATGTTTTTGCAGAGTACAGTGAAAGAAATAACATACTAATACATTTCTCATGGTGAAGACTCCTTTTGGAAATATGAGGTTTTAAGGTTGTGCCCACATCTTTGTATTTAATAGCCCTTAATGGGATTTTCTTCCATTAGTTCAGCTAATTGCTTTTTGAACTGATTTATATTTTGGCATCCAAAACATCCCGCAGCAATGAGTTACACAATTTAATTATGTATTATATGAAAGGCAATTTACACTTCTGGCTTATAATTTACCAGGGTGCTCTCTAGCTTTTGTGTTATGAATAGTGAATAACAGCTTGTAAATCACTTTCTCCCTGCCATTCATGACTTTATGTATTTCAGTTATACTGCCCTCAGTCATCTATTTTTCAAATTTGAATAAATTTGCTTGCAAAATCTCTCATTGTATAAGCCATTCTCTTTTTTATTTATTAATTTTTTTTTTTTTTAATAAAATTACCCTTTACAGTAACTTTATGGTGGAAATGCACACAGTAGACAAGATGTGGAACACCAGGGGCTTCACAATTCTCTGACTGTGATTTTTATTAACATCAATCTCTTGTTTTTCCTCTTTCAAACAGTAGTTAATTCAGGAAAATCTCATCCCTGTAATCTTACTGCAGTTTAGTTTATTTTACAGCCTTGATAAGGGACTTGCAACAGATTTTTGGAACAGCTTGCATACTGTACCAACCATAGTAAATTTGTCTATGTGTTCAAGTGATTTTTTAAACAGCAAATGAATGTAAAATATCTCCCATCCACAAAAACCATATTTACTGTTCACCAATATATTACATTTAACCATATATTTATTAATACGAACATTTACTAGCATTTCTAAAGATTTACTCAACACGAAAGCATGAGGTACTTATCTGCACTTCTGTGAGTTCCCTTGGATCTCTTTTTAAGGATTATAACTTCCCATTAGCCAGGTACCAAGGATAACTAAAATGCTTACCTAAAAGTTACAGCTAATTGTCCAGCGTTATCATATTTGATTTCTTTTGGAATTCCTCATTGAAAATCTTTTGATCCTTTTGATTTATTGTTATACATGACTGCATGCCTGTGATCTTTTCTAATGGTATTGCAACCTGAAACAAAAGGATTAGTCAAGTGCATCACTGAGATAGACACGTACTTTGGGGTCTAACTATGAGAGTAGTTTGACAGTTCCTCCTAACTTTTTTGCATAGTTTCTGGAGTTCATGCATATTGGAGTTCTGTTTAGAATTCATTTGTTTACTGGAAATTACGATCTATTTTCAAGTTATGAAAAAACCTTACTATGGCACCTCTCCTGTGAAGACAGGCTGAGAAAGTTGGGGTTGTTCAGCCTAAAGAAGACAAGGCTCCTGGGAGACCTCATAGCAGCCTTCCAGTACTTAAAGGGGGCCTACAGAAAAGATGGGGAGGGACATTTTATCAGAGAGTGTGGGGACAGGACAAGGGATAACAATCTTAACAAGGGATAACAGATAAAGAGTGTGGATTTAGATTATATATTAAGAAGAAATTCTTTACTATGAGGGTGGGGAGACACTGGATCAGGCTGCCAGAAGCTGTGGCTGCCCCATCCGTGGAAGTGTTCAAGTCAGGCTGGGTAGGGCTTTGGGCAAACTGATCTAGTCTAAAGGGATCCCTGCCCATGATAGAGGTTTGGAACTAAGTGGTCTTTAAGTTCACTTCCAACCCAAACCATTCTATGATTCCTCAAATATATATACAAATCTGTTCTAAGTTACTGTTTATGTGACTTTTTACATGAGCAGACTGAACATCTAAAATGAATAGGATAATTCATTAAATCTAGTTTTCATTAATCTACAGCTGTAAGAAAAAAACACATTACCACTTATATTCAGTTAATACTTCCATTTTTTTCTTTATTATTGTGAAAACTTCAATTATAGAAAGTATGAAGGTGAAGTATTATTTTGCCAAGTCCTAATCTTGAAACAGTAGTCTTTTTTTCTGTTCTTCTACCTGGTTTTGCTATGTGAAGGCTTTGTGTTATTTTTTCTTAGCTGCACTTACTCATCTGCACATATAGTGGAGTTAGCTGTTTAATATCTATGTATAGTGTTTTATCTAGCATATAGTAATTATGCTCTGGAAGGATGATGTTGACTAGGTTAAATTTACTGAAAAAGTCAAAATTTACTAGTGAGATTAAAAAGCTAATAAAGTTGTAAAATGTAGATCATCAATTTACTTGGCAATTATGCTGTCAGTCTATTATTAGATTTCTATATAAAGAAGCTATAAGAGAAGCTGAAAGAATGTTGAATAGCAGACACTACAGACATTAAAGGAAAAAATACAAATTAGACAAGTATTTGCAAATTAAATAGTACTGTTACAGTAATAATCTAAAAACTACAATATTAATATTGTTTTAGAACAATGTGAAAAACAGGTCAGCACTTATAGTGAAAAAGGTACTTCCTTAGAGAAATTATTTAGAAAAAAAAATAATTACTTGACAAATTTATAGTTCATTAATACTTTACTTTTAAGTCTGAAAAAAAAGAGTTAAAAATATTATTTTTATTGTCAGAGAAGATTTCATATGTAATAAACTGACATTTTAAAAGTTATTCAAATATTTAACCTATTATTTCTTCTAGCAAATATTCACCAGCTGAAGTCAACCAGTGCATTTCATTACACCCTTAAACGTATCACTACAGAATTGTAACTCTTTTCTCAACTTCAGCTTCTGAAATCCACACCTTACTATCATTTTCATGTTTTTAATTAATTGATAGATTATTTAAATTGCAAATGACACTTTTCAGGATCTCCCCTCTTGGCCCTGTTTAAACTTTAATTCATGTCTTAATTAAACAAACAAACAAAAAAATCCAACCATTTGCCTACTCATTTTTAGTGTCAGAATCTCCTGAAGAGAGTATGTGCATCATTTGAAACTTGTGGCAAACTTGCTCTTCTGTTCAGGATAAACCATGGGGGCAAGACTGGTGAGGTGGAGAGCACCTGCCAGAAGCTATGACACATTGTCCACATTTCACGGGCAAGCAGATAGGTCTGGCTGGAAGATGAGGAGACACCATCCTGGAAAAGCATGAGGTAAGAAGCTTCAGGAGCATGGAGACAAAACAGTGAGTTTCTGGTTGAGAAGTTTACAGGCACATACCTAGGCACAAACAGGCTGCTGTAGCTGCTCTGTTGCAGTCAGTGTAGTAACTGGCAATGATGGCACAGGCTGCTATGTAGTGTTTGCATCCTCTGAAAACCCCTGTGCATTATGGATATCTTAATGCTAAGGTCTCTGTATAGCACAGTTAAGTACCACCATAATAAATGTTAGAAGTGCCACTAGAAGGCATTAAATAATGTAAGGCATTAAATAATGCTAATATCAATGGCAGCACTTCAAAAGGTCTAGATGAGAAAGCTGCAAAGGACATACAGAAAGCATACAGGATCTATACTGTATACGCTCACAGAAATATGAATGAATTGAAGATGCTGAAGGTCTGGAGCTAGCAATATCTGACAACTTCCACAGGGAAGAAAAGAGTTAATACTAAATTTTATGTCAGCACTCAGATAATTAGCTAATTTACATATCTCAGTCTTTAGGTCATCTACTTAATGACTAGTGAGTGTTATAAAAAGATGACAAAAATTATGTTGCACACTGGACCTAAAGATCAAATTGTGATCTTTAACTTCTTTGAGGGTAATAGAAGCAACAGTGGGTAGGAAATGCTTTACTCTTGCCAATAGAGGTAAGGAAATTATTGAGAGGTCTTTACAGGTTGAGCAGAAGGACAAAACAAAGGGTGCCTGCAAACATCCAAAAAGTGGAGATCTCATTTGTATTGTAACTACTGGACATTTTTTCTACGTATTGGTTCAAATATACAGCAGAACAAAAGAGACAAGGGAAGAGGCACCTTGTAGGTAACGAGGTCTGTCAAGTACTGTCACATAAAGAAATGTATGCTAAGTTTTTCTGCAGGCTTACCTCAGCTCTGGAGGATTTTCTTTACTGCATTCTCTGATTTACCTTAGGAAAGAAATCCAGAATGACCTGACAAATATTGCCATTGGTGAAGTCACAACATTTCTTTTTAAAGGCTCAAAGTCCCAACAGGTCACATGAACTGAACCTCCCTACCATGGTTTGCTCTGCCTGGAGGGATCATATAAAAGATTTATCTACTGTGAAGAGAAATTTTTTAAGCGAGCAATGTCGCTCAACATAATTCTATTTCAGTTCTGGTTTGAAAAGGTCTTCATATGAACATGTTATACAGAACAATGGCAAAGAAGGCTCAGCCCTTTAGGCCAGAAGTTCAAGCAGGACCACAAATACTTCACACAGTAGAGAGGATATACAAGAAAATGTAAGACAGCCATAGCTGAGAGGAAAACAAAATAAAACGAAACTAAACAACACTGTATTTTTTATATATATATATATATATAATAGGAGAAGCAACCTGAATTAAAGCTGTGAACACAGACTTCCTAAAAGCTCAAGTCAACTGTGAAATTCCAATTTTGACATGCATGTTATATTTTTCAGTCACTAATGACATTAAAAAAAAAAAAAAAAAAAAAAAGATTCTTATGGAAAGAGGCACAAAACAGACAGATATCCTCAAAGAAGAAAACAAAAAAAAAGTGGAATCTATTCAGTGACAACTCTGTCCATTTTTTCTGTCTTGGTGTTTCTTCAGATGAGCTTTCATTTCTGATCAATTAATGACATCCATTCTTCGTTGCAATTTCTCTTTCAACAAATGCATTATGTTCTAAAATTGAGCAAATACAAGACCAGGTATTTCTGATTTTAAGACAGCTTCCCAAAGCAAAGTAACTAACAAAGAAAAACACTTTTAATGAATGAAAAATACTTCAAGTTCTTTCAAACATAAAGATAAGCATCCAGTCATCTTCGGTATTGCTATTTATTTTATTTCAAAAAATGAAATATATCCTGTAACACTGAAATTCTTATGAGGATGAGAAAATGATAGAAACCTTTCACTACCAATATTTCAAGATCTAGTGACATTATTTTATTTTATTTATTTATTTTATTTTATTTATTTTTTCTGTTTTATATTATCTAACTTATGAGCTGAAAAATTAGTTAAAATATATAAAATATTCCTTTTTCTCTGATGGTTTGTAGATTCAGGGATATTTCCCAAAAGTGAAGATTTATACCATCAGGTTCAAAGGATGATACATTACCACATTACAAAAGATTTTATTGTAGTATATATTTTAATATTGCATATAAATACGTATAATCTTAATGAGATTTGTTCTTGTCTTAAAGGTAAAGATTCAGCTGACTGCTACTGTTGCATAGCAGTCAGTAACTGTTAGATTTGTTGATAGAGGAGGCAGCAAGCCACAGAAAAGAATATGACATTTTAACTAGATCTTAAATCTTTTCCTCAAGAAAAAACAAACATGTTTTGGGCAATGTCAAAAGTTGTGGGTTTGTCGGGTTTTGTTGTTGTTGGTGGTGGTGGTTTTTTTTTTCTTGTTTGTTTGTTTGTTGTTTGTTTGATTGTTTTTGTTTTTTCAACTGAGGATCCATATACTTAATGATTACTCAGTCTTAGAAGATAACTCTGTTTTGCACTGTCAGACAATATCTTTGAAGTACTATGGCTAACACTGTGAGAGACATTTGTTGTTTCTGTGACTCCTTCTGTCATTTTTTATATTTTCTCAGACATTAACAGTAACAGCAATTTCAAGAAGCTCTTCATGCTGAGAAGCTATACTAAAATTATTTCAAATAATACTCTGTTTTTATGCAGGCCTAAATTGTAAAGATTTTTTAAGCAACTAAAAACTACTTCTGCATGTACAACAGTAACTTTGATGCCAGTTAATGCTATCTTTACTATTTCAGGCCAACTAGAATGTCCATTCATCATGTCATTGCAAAGTCTTTTCTTCAAGGGCATTGCCTCCCTTCCTTGATGAAATGTTTCTATCACTGTCAGACATATGTTCCTCTTTCCAAACAATACATCAGTATTAATAATCGGTAAATTTTCCCTTATATGATGATTATTCTGTTTGTTCTGTGTTGCATTGTATCAGACCAACAAAAGCTAGATATTGTGCCTCATACAGCTAGTGTATAACCCATGAAAACTATGTGGAAGAGAATTATTATTAGAAACCAAAAGGATGACTGCATAGGATTGCTCTAGCACATTTTCAGCTATTATGGAAATATATTTCAAATGTACTGTTTTGCATTATAGCAGTGTCTGAAGCAGATTCTACACTGAGTTTGTAAAGAAATGTCAGATACTTTTTTTCTTTTTTTCTTTTTAATTTATTATTATTATTATTATTGTTGTTGTTATTGTTATTGTTATTATTATTATTATGGAGCAATTATCAGCCAAGGTAGCTCAAGGCTGCAATACTCAGAGTTCCTTGAGAGAATGAGAAAGTACTTCTCAGTCACTCCAACAGTCTTAGCCAACCAAGTTCTTGTCTTAACCCAGAAGTTAGTATCAGAAAGAACTGAGACCTTAGAATTTCTGAAAGTGTTTTCCATCACAGATTTTCCCTAAAAATCTCATCCAAATCTTCTCAAGTTTGATAGGAACCTCTCTACTCCCCACTCCCCACCCGACCTTTTTTTTTTTTTTTTTTTTTTTTCCTTCTCTTTCTCTCTCTTGTTAGCTTTGTCACCAGGGTCTGAGAACTTGAAAATACACAAGTACTGCAGCAAAGTCTGCTAATGTCTGGACTTTTCCACGTGTAAGCAACCAAGTCTTAAGAGAAATTTCCAGAGAAATTGGCAAGATCTGTGCTTTGTCCCTGCCATGGTACTAACTGGACCTAAAGCCCATATGTAACAAACAGGTCATTGGGATTCTGATAAGAATAGACTTTCATGTATATTTTATTAATTGAATGTCATTTTCTTAGAATGTTTGCCGATATAAAAAGAACAGCTTGGATCATACCACTCAGAAACTGGCACAAATCATGTAGTATTAGACAAGATTTTGCTTTTCTTTTTGAATATTGAGGTTAGTTATTTTAAAAGATGTGTTTCCTGACTCATTTGCTTACATGTAAAGGTGTGATTTCATCTAAAAGCTGAATTTGTTTCTTTTTCCCTTGTTTGTTAGGCAGAGCAAGAACAAATTACAGTCATGTAAAAGACAAGATTAACAGTTACCTTGAAAGTAGCTGATGGCAGCCAATGGAAGCCTCCAGTATAGGATTTTCTGGATTTATACATACAATACTGGACTATAGTAGTTTGTATTTTTAAAGATAAAAGAAGAAGGGTTGGGAATCATTATCCTCTTCTGAATAGTCACCTATTATGTGAAAATCAAGACCAGATGTCCCTAGTAAATCTGTTTGCTTTCCTTATGAGCATGGGAGAAATGTGATAGTGCAAATTCTCTGAATCATTCATCCTTTGTGCCTCGGTACTACTGAAATTATAAGGATAGCATGCTTAGAAGAAACCTCTTTTACACAAAGTTGTGTTTCCTAACATTTTTACCTGAGGGATTATCCTAACTGTAACAGCAACACACTTACGGACCAATAAACAGGAATTCTGTCTACTTTTTGCAAACAGCAAAGGTGAGACAATCTTGCCTGTTGTTCTCTCCCATTTTCTCCCTAAATATCTTAGAAGAGCAATGGCAATATTACATTCAGACTATAGGCACTCTGAATGCTGCGTGAAGATCAGATGTCTGGAAACAAAGCTGATACTGAAACTGTATAGAAGCCTCATCTTTTGTCAGATTTCTTTAATAAATACTTTAGTTGCAGAAAGACCACAATTTTTTAAGACATTGTTATCTGGAAGCTCATCTAGGTTTTCCAAAAGGAAGAAGGAAGGAAATAATCAAAATGTTTTTTGTTTGTTTGTTTGTTTCCTTATCTGTTTTGTAGTCCAAAAATATTTAACATTTCAGCCATAGACTAAGTGGAAAAACAAACAAACAAAAACGTTGAGAGGATTTCTTCACAAAATAACATCTGAGCCAATGAAAGCTGTGGACTAGTGGACTTTATTGATAAAAGCTTGATAACACCTACGTAAAACAAACTTAACCTTGTTATGATTAGCATCGTTTCACAGTGACTGCAATAGCCATAGCCCAAATTCAGATCAATTGCATCCATATTATGACTGTTGTTGGAGTACACTTGCACATCTCTAAAAATGGTAGTTAAAGGAAAAAATAGACAACTAATCACTCCCAGTAAGTTTGCCACTCATTTTTATTACTGGAGTTCATTTCTATAAGTTCAACTTCAGAAATCTGCAGGGTGAAGTAATTACACCAAGACATGAGAAAGCCCTGCATAGCAAGACATTGCAGTCTAAAACCACACCTCCAGAATACTGATGAAGAGAAAAAATAAGAACAAGAAAACAAATATGCCAATATTACATACTGCTGCAGTCCCCTTGGTGGGCTATATGATACTACTTCATGAATAAAGATGGAGTAAACTACATTTGTAGCATAATAAGAAAAGGTAATTAGTGCCATCTATTCACCACAGTTAGAATTTGACTAGAACAATTTGATTACTTTTATCACATTTTAAACTTTGAGTAAGATTTTCAGCTCTGTAATCCAGTTAGTGGTGAAGTGTTGAGAATATAAGTCAGCTTCCCAATATGATTGATGAGTATGTGCTGTGCAGGATAGGAGCTGGAAAAAAATACAGAACTCATAATATAGACACTGTCTGCTTGCTTTAAAGCAAATCTCTTCTAAATCAGTTTGAATCCTTCAGCCAGACTAAAGTATAAGCTTAGTATCTCCTCTGAACAAACAGGAAATGGAAAACTATTTATAGGAAAGAGGAGCCCTTTTTTGGTTTCAGCTTAGCACTATGATCTTTCTGATATACATTTATTATTTATATTTTATTAACTGCCACATCTTTCTGAGAATTGGGCTCTAGCCATGCTCAGTTCTATAAAAACACAGAGGTAATTACAGTGATAGAACACTTCAAATTCAAAGATAAATTTATTGAAAAAATATTGAGTGATATACACTGAAACAGTGACAAACATAGAGATTTAAACACAAACACCCAAATCCTCACTTACATCAAAGTAGTTTTGGAAGTAAGACACAGAGTTTGCATCAAGGACACAAAAGATCAGTCTGCATTAACCAGCATTCCCAATACTTATCCTAGTATAAGTGACACAGTGTAAGTTTCAAGGTTCATTTGTTGTCCCCTCTCGTGAGCAATGAAGTCAACTCTATCCAGATCTGTAACTTGATCCCAAGTAGTAATGGAAAAAAATAAGCAAGTAGGCAAATCACTCAATATCTTTGAAGAAGGGGTGCCATTTAATGACCTGCTCACTGCACACTTGTAATGTACAGAAGCTCCAGGAAATTGTTATGACCCAGGCTCCATGAGCAGAATATTTTGCAGAAAGATTATGTGATCCTGAGCTTTGCTTATCATGCTTTCAAGCTTTTCTTTTTCTTTTTCCTTTCCTTTCCTTTCCTTTCCTTTCCTTTCCTTTCCTTTCCTTTCCTTTCCTTTCCTTTCCTTTCCTTTCCTTTCCTTTCCTTTCCTTTTTCCTTTCCTTTCCTTTCCTTTCCTTTCCTTTCCTTTCCTTTCCTTTCCTTTCCTTTCCTTTCCTTTCCTTTCCTTTCCTTTCCTTTCCTTTCCTTTCCTTTCCTTTCCTTTCCTTTCCTTTCCTTTCCTTTCCTTTCCTTTCCTTTCCTTTCCTTTCCTTTCCTTTCCTTTCCTTTCCTTTCCTTTCCTTTCCTTTCCTTTCCTTTCCTTTCCTTTCCTTTCCTTTCCTTTCCTTTCCTTTCCTTTCCTTTCCTTTCCTTTCCTTTCCTTTCCTTTCCTTTCCTTTCCTTTCCTTTCCTTTCCTTTCCTTTCCTTTCCTTTCCTTTCCTTTCCTTTCCTTTCCTTTCCTTTCCTTTCCTTCTTTCCTAAGAGATAAACAACCCAAAATTCATAAACCAAACCTCATTCAAGATGATAATAGTAGTTATAATCTAAACCATCACTCGTATCTTGTATGAAGAGTTTTTCTGGTCAAGCCCTGCTCAAATCAATGGCAAAATTCCCTTTAAGAAAACAAGCTCTAAAAATAAAATGTATGATCACTTTTGGCAGTAGAGGTAATTGCTTTTAAATCTCACCTTTTCAGATTGATAAGATTTCAGATGAAAAATAATAATAAGCAAAATGTTGTAAGTGACAGAATATATTGCACAGGTACAAAAATCACATTTTTATATGTTTGTAATTTATGAGAGAAATTGCAAAATTAAGAAGTGCATAAAAACATTGTAACCTTTTTGCATAACTTTTTCAAATATGGTTTGAAGATAACAGCTTCTTTGTTTGGGCAACACTGGAAATTCCTGGATATCACTCTTTAGTGGACAAAAAGGATAAACTTATGAACTGAATGCCAAGGTGAATTTCAATGCATTTTTTGATGAGTTGTTTATTGCTATAGATTTTCTTTGGCCAATTTATTGCTTGGCATAGATTGAAGAAATTGAGCTGTATTGTACTCCCTATCAAATGTACCTCAATCTCTCAGTAGAAATTGGTTTTAGACATGAAAATAATCTTTGAATGAATAGAATGTTGCAGAGACAATTAAAAAAAAAAAAAGTGAGGGTCAAGAGTTCTGATTGTCTTTTCTTATTAACACAGTATTGCTATTCTTTTTGTATATATATACATATATATAAATCTTTCCATATTTATAGATCTGGTTTCTAAATCTTTGTTGCCATCTAACTCACTTAAAAGAATGTCTGAGAAATAACCACCTTAAAAGAATACATTTTCTCTAGGCTACCCTAAAACATACTGAATAATTCATGGAAACCATTGAAATAAACACAATAAAGAATGAAGCAGTTAAACAAACACACTTCTCTGAACTCTGAGTCTATATATTTAAGTATTTGTTCTATGCACAAGATTTGATCAAGAGTGTGACAGGGAATTAATGCTTGGGGAAAAAAATACAATTATATTAAAACACCGGTTTAAAATTTTATTGAGGACAAAATTTTGAAAGATCAGTGAAAATTTTAGAAAATTATTATGTTCACTGAAATTATTTTAAGCTAATCAAAGCATGAATTTGACAGCCTTCTTTCTGGTCCTGTTCCTCAGGAGTCTTTACTGTGTATGGTTTTCTGTTTGAGAGATCCGCATGACTGATTAGCCGTAATGGCGGTTGCGAAGTGCAGGGAAAAAAAAAGATATTCTAAGTGTTTGTGTATCACTCCCTTATCAACAGCCAGTGAACAAGTTGATGGTGTTGTGGTGTTTACTTAGCTGTCTTTTAGGAGTCTAACTGAAGTCAACAGAGTCCTATGAAAGTCTGGTTAAAAAGAAATCAAATTTTGCTCTCTAGTATTTTTATGGGTGTACTGGTTTTACATGGCAAGGTTTTGGTAGCTGGGAGCCATAGTGGTGGCTTCTGTGAGAAGAATCTAGAAGCTGCCTCATGTTAGGTAAGGGCCCCGCTGCTGACCAGAGCCAAACCAATAAGCGATGTTGTTTGAGCCTCTGTGAAAGCATATTTAAGAGAGGGAAAAAAATAAAAATGCTGCACCTCACAGCAGCTGGGAGAGTGAGAGGAGTGAGAAACAGCCTTGCAGGCGCCAAGGTCAGTGAAGATGGAGGGGGAGAGGTGCTCCAGGCATTGGAGTAGAAGTCCCCTGCGGCCTATGGTGAGTACCATGGTGGAGCAGGCTGTTCCCCTGCAGCTCATGGCTCCCACAGTGGATCAGGGTTCCACAATGCAGCCCGTGGAGGAGACCACGGTGGAGCAGGTGGACCTGTACTGACGGAGGCTGTGGCCTGTGGAAGACCCCCACCAGAGCAGATTCTGGGTTGGACCTGTAGCCCGTGGAGAGGAGACCACGCAGGAGCAGGTGACCTGGCAGGAGCTGCTGCCCATGGGGGACCCAGGTTGGAGCAGTTTGCTCCTGAGGGATGGGCATCGTGGTACAGACCTATATCTGGAGCAGTTCTTGAAGAGATGCTGCCTGTGGGAAGCCCACGCCACACCAGTTCAGCAAGGACTGCATCCCGTGGGAGGAACCCTACAGCACAGGGGAAGAGAGTGACCGAGAAGGAGCAGTGGAGACGAAGTGCTATAGACTGATCACAACCCCCATTCCCCTGCGCCGCTCGGGGGGAGGAGGTGGAAGAAGGTGGATGGGGGGAAGGTATTTTTGGTTTCTTTCCTTTGTTTCTCACTTCTCTAGCTTGTTACTAATAGGCAGTAAATCTTACTATCTCCCTACTGAGTCTGTTTTGCCTGTCACGATAATTACTGTGCGATTTCCCTATCCTTATTGCAACCCTTGAGCCCTTTTCATCGTATTTTCTCCCCGTTCCCCTTTGAGGAGGGGGAGTGAGAGAGGTGCTGTGGTAGAACTCGGCCGCCTACCCGAGTAAAACCACTACAATTGGGAACATATATATACTTAGTTTAGAATGACTATTGATTGATCCATCCCTATGTTAGTTACGACAAAAGCTTTGATTAAGCTTGGTTCATTAGCTTGGTTAAGCTTGTTTAAATTAGTTAAACAGTTTTTCAGGATGAAATAACATGCAGGCATCTTTGAACCAAATTTGAATAAAAGTTAAACTACTTTTAAAGCATAAATAAATTTTGGATTAGATTATAGGGTAGTAATTACTGTGTGCAGCATTAGCAATATACAATATGTTTATTTCCTTGACTGAGAAAAGAAATGTTTTCCAACAGCTGTTTAAGTTAAAGATTTCTGGCAGCTTCTCTATGTTTGCTGCTTTTTTTTTTTTTTTTTTTTTTTTAACTTGAAAACAAAACAACACCTTTCCTCTGCCCTTGGATAATCTAGGTCTATGGTTTTACTATGCATACAAAAAGTGTATAGGATTCCCAAATTCTTTACTCATTCCCTTGCTTTTCCTAGTTTCATTCTTTTAGGAAAGCACACCCACAACTTCTCTGGGCAACCTGTTCTAGTGCTTCACCACTCTCTGAGCAAAGAATTTTCTTCTAACTGGAACAGGTTGCCCAGAGAAGTTGTATATGCCTCATCCCTGGAAGTGTTCAAAGCCTAGTTGGATGGGGCTTTGAGCAACCTGGACTAGCAGGTGTCCCTGCCCATGCTGGGGGTGGGGTGGGGGTGGAACTAGATGATCTTTAAGGTCTCTCCCTACCCAAACCATTCTATGATTCTATTCTTCTACCTGCTTTTTTATTGATGATATTTATTATTATTATTATTATTATTATCATTATCATTATCATTATTATTATTATTTACTATTACACTGATTTACTGGTGTAGTGGTACTTCACAATACTGTGGATAACTATATTTAATATATATATATATATAGCTTTCCATCTTGATTTGTGTTATATGGTATATTTAAATCAAAAAATGTTATTTCAATGAGTCATATTAATGCTGGAAAACAAGCAAGTTTTAACACCAAAGTAACCAATATTAGGTTTAACACTGAAACCAAATCACCTTCTGAGTGAAAGGATTGAAAAATATTTAAGATGCTATCACAGGTAGGAATACTTCCATGTTTTGTAATTTTGTCTCTAGCCACTGTAAAACATTTTAGTCATTTTGCAACTGGAATCTATTAATTTAAAAAAAAAAAAAAAGAAAAAAAATGGAAGTATGTCTGTTGTGGTTTTATTCAGGTGGGCAGCCAACCTCCACAAAAACTGCTCTCTCACTCCCCCCCCTCAAAGGGAAAGGGGGAGAAAATACGATGAAAAGGGCTCAAGGGTTGCAATAAGGATGGGGAGATCACTTAACAGTTATCATGACGGGCAAAACAAACTCATAGTAGGGAGATAGTAAGATTTATTGTCTATTACTAACATGCTAGAGAAGTGAGAAACAAAGGAAAGAAACCAAAAATGCCTTCCCCCCATCCACCTTCTTCCGCCTTATCCCCCTGAGCAGTGCAGGGGAATGGGGGAATGAGGGTTGTGATCAGTCTATAGCGCTTCGTCTCCACTGCCACTTCTTGGTCACTCTCTTCCCATGTGCTGTAGGGTTCCTCCCACGGGATGTAGTCCTTGCTGAACTGGTGTGGCGTGGGCTTCCCACAGGCAGCATCTCTTCAAGAACTGCTCCAGATATAGGTCTGTACCACGATGCCCATCCCTCAGGAGCAAACTGCTCCAACCTGGGTCCCCCATGGGCAGCAGCTCCTGCCAGGTCACCTGCTCCTGCGTGGTCTCCTCTCCACGGGCTACAGGTCCAACCCAGAATCTGCTCTGGTGGGGGTCTTCCACAGGCCACAGCCTCCGTCAGTACAGGTCCACCTGCTCCACCGTGGTCTCCTCTCCACGGGCTACAGGTCCAACCCAGAATCTGCTCTGGTGGGGGTCTTCCACAGGCCACAGCCTCCGTCAGTACAGGTCCACCTGCTCCACCGTGGTCTCCTCCACAGGCTGCATTGTGGAACCCTGATCCACCGTGGGAGCCATGAGCTGCAGGGGAACAGCCTGCTCCACCATGGTACTCACCATAGGCCGCAGGGGACTTCTACTCCAGTGCCTGGAGCACCTCCCTCCCTCTATATAAATAGTCTGATGTAAATGTAACACAAAATCAGTCTTCACTATAGAAGATACGTGAGATAATGGTCCTTGAGACTGCGAAGATAGGCGATGGTGACCAAAAGAAAAGACAGAGCAAAGCAATTAGATTAAGATTTTGTCAGATGTTGTGGAAAAAATTTCCTAAGTCTCCCAATGATTTCCTGTGATAATCAAAATATTCTACTGCCTGAAAACTGTTACTAAGAGTATTAAAAAGAGATGATATATAGGAATATTTTAATGTAGTGTTTCTGTATAATTTATTCTTTCACATCCATAGGGAAAAAAGTTTACTTCTTTGTAAGAGTTGATGCTATCAGTTTTGTTGCTTGTTGGCTGCATCATAGACATCAAGAGAATACTGTCAGCAAATAACAAAATTTAGCAATGGTAAACAGTTTCCAAAGTATATTTAGCATAGCTTTAAGTATTACTTCTTCAGTTTTATGATTACAATGTACATGAAATATCCCAAACTGGTCCAATTTTGATGTTTCTCTTCTTCCTGGAATTTCTATATTGCCTTCAAGAAACGTACAAATTTTGGACTGAAAGAGAAAATTAATATTATTTTAAATTTTAAGTTTTGTACCTTTAAATTCACCATAGAGAATTCTTTACACTGCTTCATTCAGAGAACACCAACACTGCACATTGATCTTTTGTAAAGACTACTACTAAGCAGTATATATATATATATATATATATATATTATTTCAATTGATTTAATGTATAATCTCCATTTCCCCTACATAAAAGCACTACAAGAAGACAAAACCATACATACCACACTAAGTTTTATGGTCATTTAGACTTCTGGACTTAATCATTTATTCCTATCTTCCATTATATTCCAGAATCTCAGAATGGTTGTGGTTGGAAGGAAAAAAGACCAACCAAACCAATCTCCCCACCCACCACCAACCCAAGAAAAAAGGGTATTTTCATATTATGTTTTCTACTCCTTTTTTTTTTTTTTCTTTCTTTCATATTATTTTTATACTCTATTTAGTTTGGAAAAGGCTAAGAGACTAAGTTTCAAGGTTTCAATAGATTTCAATACAGTGTTCAGTTTTAGGCCCTTCACTTTAGGAAGAACATTGAGGTGCTAGAGCAGGTCCAAAGAAGGGTAATTCAGCTGGTGAAGGGTCTAGAGAACAAAGCTTATGAAGAGTGCCTGAGGGAACTGGGGTTGTTTAGCCTAGAGAAAAGGAGGCACAGGGGAGACCTTATTGCACTCTACAATTACCTTAAGGGAGGCTATAGTGAGGTGGGGATCAGTCTCTTCTCCCAAGCACTAAGTGATAAGAGAATAGGAAACGGCCTTAAGTTGCAGCAGGGGAAGTTTAGGTTGTATATTAGGAAAAATTACTTCACTGAAAGGGTTGTGAAGTATTAGAACAGGCTGCCCAGAGAAGTAGCCGAGTCACCATCCCTGGAGGTCTTCAGAAAATGCGTAGATGTAGAGCTTAGAGACAAGGTTTAATGGCGGACTTGGCGGTGCTAGATTAACCATTGGACTTGGTCTTTTCCAATCTAAATGATTCTATAATGGAAACCTGTGCAGTGGTAAACATGGTGAAATCTGCAGTTTGTCAATGATCAAGCTTTCTGCTGCTGTGAATAGATTTTTCTAAGAGGTATGAGAGAGTATGCAGCTCTTGAGTATTTTGCCAATGAATTGCTTTATTATTGTTATTATTATTATTGTTGTTGTCATTGTTACTGTTGTTGTTCTTGTTGTTTTACTTTCTATTTGCTTGTTCTTTTAAACAACAACAACAATAAAAAAGAATGTAAATTTTTTGCTTTATTTGCTTGTTGTTTACAACATCAAAGACTGAGAAACTTGAAGAAAGAGTTGGGTTTCTAACAGTGCAGTTAGACATAAGAACATCACAAATGTTGGCTTTGAAACACTATGATACTTGGCCAGAAACTGACATTTTCTTGTTTTCTGAGATGAATTTGATTTCAGTGATTTTTCATTAATTTCTGTGGTTTTATCTTGTAATGCTTGCTCCTGCTCTTGGGATTTGGTTTTGTTTTGTTTTGTTGTGATTTGACTCAATCACTTTAAAATGCTCTTTATTAAAATAGAAATACTTCAGGAAATGCAAAGAAATCACCCCTTAGTTTTTAAACTATATTTACTTTTTCCATTCCTTTTAGACTTTTAGGAAAGCTTGGTGGTGCATGCTTTTTGTATGTGATTAACCTTTACAACACTATTGGGATCGAAGATTTGTGAACCATCTCTCTCTCCCTCCTATCTCTACCTTCCCATCTATATATTTGATGAAAGTTCAAAATAAACAACATTTTAACATTTCAGTTTTCACATGTAAAATTTCATTCAATTATTTTTTTAGATATTAATTTTTGAAGAACTCAAAATTCATATTAAATATGAATGTTTTCCAGATCCTGCTGTTTTTATACAGTTATGTCATAAAAATCTAGTAAAGAACATTTTCATAGAAATAGGTATGAAAGTTTAGTAATGTGTTATAGTGTTAGGAAGTAAAGAGTTATCTAGGAAAGTAAACGTCTTTGGTTCCAGTAAATATTGTAGTCTATAACTGAAAGCTTTATTTCCTTTATGGGAATACAAGATGGAAGTGATTTGTAGCATGTTTGTAGCTATTACAGGAAAGGTCTAATCGTTTCCTAACTATAAACCTAATGTTGGCCAGATCACCTGTCAGAATAGGATGTACAGAGTAAAGTCCATATTAACAAAAGTCATTAATGTCAACAGATAGGATAAATTGAAAGGCAGTGCAGTATAACACTCTCCCCAGAGTCTTGCAGCAAATCAGTGATGAGAATAAAGCATGAGTCAAAACTGGACTCATATAAAGGCATGTTTTTTTTATCCAGGATCTCAGAAAATGCAAAAAATACCCACAGGTTTCATTATTTTATTGTCTCTGAACTTCTAATGACAAATGTCTCTACCATGCTTGCAAAACAAAGCTAATACAAATCAGTATATTGAGGAAAAACTAATAGCCAGAGGTGTCGATTATGTTATTAAAACTGCAATATACGAGTTACTATAGGTTGTTAAAAGATTGCATGGCCTACAAGGTATTTCTGCTTACTTTCTTGCTGTTTTATAGACCTAGAGGTTGTGCAGCTGCCAAGTCATTCTATTAATACCCATTTGACAAAAGCAACAGGAAATGCTGCCAGTATAGTTGCATTGGTGTAATGATGCAGGTCACATCATTTGCATAATAAAGTCCTTGAGATGAATTAGTAAAAGGTATACTGATACTCTTATATTCATCTCCAGGAAGATCTGGACTCTCCTGCTTGATTAAACTGCATAAGTGAACAAAAAAGAAATTGATAATGAGATACTGTATCCTGTGTTTAAGTAATGTCACACTAGGGACTCAAAAAATTGAAGAATTCACATTTGGAGCTACTGTTCCATCCTTGATTCAAACTAACAAGAGGTGTGGAGCCTCAGCTATAGCTACAATGTAGACCTGAAAGGAAATCTTTAGCTTTACATTGGGCTCAGTGGAGCAGGGCTGGGGTGGGGGGTGGGGGGTGGGGGGCATTAACAGGTTAGTTAAATAAATTTCTTAGTTGAAAAAAAAAACAACACAGAGAAATAGATATGCAGTATCTAGAAAGAGTTTTAAAGATGCAAACAGACATTAGGCTTGTAACTGAGCAGTACTGTAAGGTAAATTGATTATTTGTTGTGATAAATATACTAATCTGGCCCAAAAGATGCCAGTATAGTTAAGGATTTAATCTTTATGAGAACTGACTTCCACTCAATTCAGTTGATCATTTTCCTAACATAAGAGTTAATATCAAGTGACTGCAGAATCTTACTGTAGGAAGACTTCAACCTCAGGAGAAACAAGAAAACTGATTTGGATCTATTTATTTATTTATTCTTTAGGTAGCCAGCACTCTTCTAGGAGAAAGTGTTTTATTTGGAATTAAATCTAGATGTTATAAGACAGTATTAGGAAGGTTGAACTTTTATGAAATAGGTGTGAAAATTAACTCAGCCCCATTAACTTTAAATGAGTATTTGTTTCTTTGGTGAGAATATAAAAATTGTATGAGAATTCCCTGTCAGGCAGTAGGGTAAGAGAGAGGCTAGTAAATGATTTTGCATGAAAATTCTTCACACTTTTAGTAAGTAAAATAAAGAAAAAAAATATAAAATTAAAATAAAATTACAAAAAAAGAGAAGGCTGTTCTATTACAATATCTACCTAGTTACCTATTTTCAGCCTTCTCTTTTATGTGAGCACATAGACAGGCTCACTTTGTTTTTTCCATCAATAAAATACTATTTCCTCAAAGAGCTGAAGGTTTTGTTTCTCTGCTTGCTTCTTAATTATTCTTTACTATTAAGGTACTTCACTTTTAATAATTCACTCTTTCTTGTAATTAGATTATCTCTTGGATTACACAGGAGTTTTCCTGTGAGGAATTATTTTTATTTAATTTCTTTGCATAATTAATGATGTCTATGCTGTATCACAGAACTGCAGTCTTTACCAGAGGTATCTGAAGCCTGGGATGTTGCTATTCAGATTCTGGTTTGGGACTTGGGTTCTAGTCATATAGAAATAAATGTTGGGAAATCTGCCAGTTAACAATCAGGGAAGAAATAAAAGCTAACTCTTTACTATTCTTTGTTAGTGTCATGTCAAATGCTGCATGTATCTGTCTTCCTCATTCTTCTAATGCTGTCTTGAGTTTTTAGTTTTAAGGTTTTGGGTTATTTGATTCATCAAGTTTTAAAACTTGATTTAGTAGACAAGCTGTCAGCCTGGCTTGTTTAGACAGATTTGTGGATTCTTTGATATGTTTTTATTTGACAAAGAAGAAAAATCATATTTAAGTATAAATCCATTGTCTTCAGTGTTGCAGAATGGAAATTAAGACTGCAATTAGTTTATATGTACTGCACTTTAAGTGTTTGCCCAAATCAAAAATAAAAATAAAATAAAAATAAAGTATTTGCAAGTCTGATTTTTGCTTCACCTTTTGAATCCTGTCAGGGTTTCAAAAAAGGCAATAACATGAATGATTTGGGAATATAATTTTTTGCCGTTGAAGGACAGAAACGTTGATTCTTCATCAAACTACAACCATAGATAGAAAAGTACCATTCTCTGTTCTGTGTGCAATGTTTAAGTATTGGAACAATAAAAGATGAGTAAGTTTTGGTCACATATTTGTGATTTTAATTTGCAGTTCCAATGCATTCATCTTATTAAGTATTTATTATCACACCAAAGCTATATTCGTACACATTTTTTTATAAAATAATATTTTTTACTTTTCATGCTCTCTGTTTACAAACAGAAAGGCTGTTAGCAAGAATGCTTTTTTTTTTTTTTAAGTAAAGAAAGAAAGGCAGAAATTTCTCCCTGTAAATCTGACAGAAGACTGCATTTTCAGCAAACATATGACAGTCATGACTTATACCTGAAAATAATAATAATAATAATAAAGAAATTAAATATGTTGGATAAAAACAAAATACTTTTATTGCTCATTTTTCTGTAAATTTAAAATAAATTAGGTCTGTATTGTTTAATTCCAGCAAATTTTTAGGACACTTTCAGTTGAGTGAAAGGAACAGTGCATAGAGTTTGATGTTCATAGAATTCATTAGCAGCATATGTCTAAAATAAGGATTTTGTATCTAGTGTATTGACAAAGTTTGTAGTGTAGCTATTTTTGTGATGATATTTTAAAATCCTTAATTTTAAATAGTTACTTCATCCAGTATTTTTTTAATAAAATACTGCTGAAAGAACAAGTGGTGAAATACAGAAATACTTCAGATGCCCCACAAAATCCCAGAAAAATCCCAGATTTTGTTATTTTTGTTATTTAAAAATCCCAGATTTTGATACTTAAAATCCCAGAAAGAGAGATGTATTTATTTTTTCTAGAATTTGCATTACATCAGGTTAAATTAAAAGTATTTTAGAAATATTATTGAGAATCTAAATTTTAATTACCAGGAGTGTTAATCTCATTTTACAAGTTCACGTCTTTCATAGGCATGCGAAACTTGTCCAGACCAATTTGTGTTAACATGGTTAATGACATCCAAGAGCATTTTCTTGTTGACCTAATAGAATATATTTAGGAAAGCTAGAAAACCTGTAAATCTGTATTAGTTTCCTAATGAATCCATAGATGTTTATGTGCTATCAACACTGATCTTAAAAATCATGTTATTATTTTTTTCCTCCCAGATATGCAACGTTAATGCTGTTAGAAATGAGATGAATGACTGTCAAAAACAAACAACAAACAGCTAGTTATAAAGTCTCACTGAGCTGATTTACCTATTCTGAGTAATAATTAAACATGATTATTCACAGTAAAATGAAAAATAAAACATAAATAAAAAAGTGAAATACTAGTTGCATCTATGAATATGGCTAAGTGATTTTTTTTTTTTTTGAGGGTGGAAGACCACAGTTTTCTTTATTCAAACATTATGTGTTGCATCATTTATGACATAATTATACAAAAGTATATGCAAAAAGTAAATATGAAGGAAATGAGTAAAAGGAAGGGCCTGTTTTATTTATAACTTTTGAGACATTTAGATACTAACTCTTCTCATGTTTTTAGACTATTTTTGTAATGGCATATTTGATTTTTAGGGCAGAGTCTTAATTTCCGTCACTATTTTTTACCTACTATAAACTACTTTTATATAGCTTTAGACATCTGTGACTAGTCATATTAATCATTTCCCAGAGAAAGAGAAAGTTTTTGTTTATTTTAAAATTTGTATAAAAAATAATTAAAAAAAAAAATCTCTGTTAAGTTTTATCTATTTCATTGTTGTTGTTGCTTTTTTTTTTTTTTTTTGGCGTTACATAGAAAGAACACTTCTAAAATGCAAAACCCATAACTTATAACTTACTCATTTACTCTTTTAAATTTCGTGATGTTATTATCTTTATTTTAGACAGTAATTTGATTTTATTCTCATGTCCAAGGTTGTATCAACAGCAAAATCACCATTTTTTCTGTAATGAAATGTGGTGAATATGTTAACTTTTTACATGTCATTTTGCTAAATACACAGTAGGTTCAAGTACTTGACTAACTGCACAGACAAGGGCTATGAAAAGATATGTGATGTATGGTACGGAGAGGATTAGCTGTTTCTTAGATGTTTCTGAAATCAAGGTGATGAGAACAATCGCAACACCTCTGGCTGCAGAATCACAACACCTGGAAGTTCTTGCACACTGGAGCAAAAGTACCATTTGCTCATCTTGTGTTTTCACTCTTCCTTGCCATAGACCTCTTCTGGAGGTCATATACTAGGCGAGATGCATCATTATCTGAGCCAGTAACCTTCTTCTGTGTGTTCTTGCACAGTGTAAGTAACATTTGAGAATGAAACGCTTGAATGTTTGATGTAATTAATGAATATAGAATAAAAACATATGGATTAGAAAGGCAATCTTAATTCTAATGCTTTGATTTTAAGTCCTCAACAATGTTCTCTTGGGCCAATTTTTGTATAATGATACACAGTATTTTAAACAATTCACTGAATATGTAAAAAAAAAAAAAGTATAAGGTTAGTATCTAATTTTACTGCTTTAAGCGGTGGACTCAGGTAATCTCAGCCTGGTCTGTATGGTGACCATGTGTCTGGAATATTTACAGAGATGATATTTTTTGATATTGGGAGCACTAGGAGAAAATCCCACCTCAGATAACAACTGTGAACTATCTAGTTTTTCTGTTAGAAGCAAGGTCATAGTATGGATGTCTGTAAATAACAGGGCAAGAGTCTCAGCAATGCATCAGAAGCATTTGATAAACTTTTTGAAGTTGCGTCTTGCTAAAATGGTTTATTTATCAGTTATTGTTTGCATCAAACACAGCACCTCTCTTAAAATCTGTGCTACTGCTCTTCTTTTATCTGTATTTCCCACTAGCTGCAAGCCTAAGGGTTCTTAAAAGAAGTCTGTGGCTCACGCAGAAGAGCCATCTGGCTCTCATTTGTTTCTTCTTTGTAAAACATAGCCTAATTGTATTGATTAGCTCCTGCAGAAGACTGCCTATTTCACACTTTTATGAAAACCTGTTACATAACAACCCCTTGAGCAGGGGGCTGGACAAGACAACCTCCAGAGGTCCCTTCAAACCTCAGTCATTCTCTGACTCTGTAAAAGAAAAAGAAAGAAAATGTGGTATGCAAGGATTTTTCTATCATGCCAATGAATATGCAATCACACATATGATCTCAATCTGCATTGAGTTGTCTCTGTAAATCCCAAAAGCAAGTTCAAGTCTTTTGATCTGCAATGATACTGTTTGTTCCAACCTAAAGCATTGTGGCTTAGGTGCAGCTTCCCAGGAAAAGTGTTTTTGTGCAACCCAGGATGAATCGTGACACACTAATCTTGTTAATAATCTAAGCATATTAAACCCAACAGGGTTGATGACAGAACATTAATTAAAGTTTGCACCTTTTGCTGTATAGCACACATTTCCTGTATACAGTAATGAAAAGGCCACAAGGAATCTGAAGCAATGGACAAAGACTAATAATATTAATTTCTGAAGGAAGTAAGCACATATTTCTGAGAATTAATGGCCAGAAACACTGATTCTTAACAGACAAAAGGTGTTAGTGAGGATAGAAAATAGGAACTAGAAATACGATACCATCCTTTTTTTTTGATGAAAAACTATAATGTGATACTCTCTACATACATTTCTTGATGAGAATCTACACAATATTGAATACAGATGAAAGTCTTAATAAGTTGAAGAAGAATACTAATTATTCTTACCTCTACCTCTCAACCTGAACATGTCTTTTCTTCTGAATGTGATTTTGTTTTGGATTTTTCTAAGCTCATATCCCTTCCCAGATTTTAGATATATCCTTTCACTTGTCTCATTGCTTCCAGAAAATGAGCAAAAAGATTTTTTACCTTATTAGATGCTTTCCTTTTTCTCTGTGCTAATGGTAGACAGCTTTAACCTCAAACGTGCCTTCCTTTTCCTGCATTGGTGCATCCCCACTTTTTCTCATTATTTCTTCTATAGTTCTGAAATCTCTCCTTACAAAACATATGACTAATTTATCTTGCAACAGGTACAGTAACATTTTCCTTTTCAGTCTAACTTCCAGTAGCTAAAAGCATCTTTCTTGTTCCTATACATAACCCAAACAAATTAGGGAAAAATTATATATACATAAAATACGGTTAATGTATCTATAATACAATAACACAAAGCGTGCCCATTGCTCAGCTGTGTTGAACAGAACAAGGAGCAAAGGTTGTTCTTCTACTTAACAATTTTCTAGTAAAGCCTGTGGCTTTCATGGTTCCCAAGTTAAAATCAGAGATTCATGTGTTTCAACTTTCAAACTTCAGTAATCTGACTCTAAATTATCCAGTTGACTTTCAGCTGCTCCCAAGAAATTCTGTTAGACTAATCATATCTTTCAGAAAAAGAGCTAGTCTTCATTTGAAAACCTCAGGAAATCTAGCTTCCACCAGTTTTTCTTGGTAGTTTATTCAAGTAGATTTTTAGAACATATTTTACCTGTGTCTGCTCATCAAATGGAAGACAGACATGAGTGTATCCTAGTGAAACAGCTGATTAACAAAGAAGTAATACGAGTGCTTTTCTCTTCAGCAGATATGCTGGTTTTTTTCTACATCATGATTTTCAGTTCAAATGGTTACCTGCTTTTGTTGTTCTGCACAAATGGAGATTAATGGGGCAGATCTCAGTGACACACAAATGCACACTAGTGCCACATTGCTCTGACAGTGAAAGAATATGCACAAGCCAAGCGACCTAAATTCTCCACAGACCTAACTAATCTGGATATATGCCCAGTAATGCTTAATGCTTGCCCACTTCACTGCATTCCGCTATGTAATGCATCCTTATATTTGAAAAATCTCTTAATTTCTGGCTGCAAATGGACTCATACACTTGATTGCAAATATATTTATATAGATTTTATATTTTGTTAAAAGAAAAAAAAAAGATTGATATATTGATTTTTTTTAAGATTCTAACAGTTAAACTGTGTTTCCAGCTCTGAGATTTATTATTATTATTATTATTATTGCTATTATTATTTTATTTTAATGATTGTTTTTTTGTGACTATACTCTAAAGAGTTCCTTATTTTTCACTGTTGTTTTAGGTATGCGGAAAGCCTGAATATAGCTTTTCCAGACTGATCCAAGTAAGGACGAAGAGGGAAGTATCATCATTTCACTGCTCATACCAAACAATCTCAATTTTAATGTACACAAATGCAAGGTTCCCAGGCAACCCATTTGCAGTCAACAGTACCAGTTTGCATGGGCACCACATGTTCTTCTATGATCTGTTATAGTGCTTGCTCCCTCTGCAATCCTATGTCCATTCTGAAAAGGAATACGGTGTGCTACTTACTGAGGTTTGTCCCATCTGTATATACCTCTACATTGTTACTCATTTAAAATGTTTTCCTTGCCATATCACACCTGCCATATCACATGCTCTGTTGACTTATGTTATGCTAATTGACATTTTCTCATCTTTTTCAGCAGCTATACCTTCAAATTATCAGAGTAGTTTGAATGGTCAGGAGCATTTGAAATATTAGTTCAGCATTAAAATTTGCCTTTTTTTTTTTTTCATATTAATACGAGTGAAGTGGAAATCTGATTAATGAAAAGAAGTGTCTCTGGGTTAATACAACCTGTCTGGGGTCATGCATAGTGTCAGTTGCCATTTTCACCTTGTACTAACTGGCAAGTACTGTTTTTAAGAAAAAGACAAAACCTGGTTTGTGCTTTAGTCAACCAAAATGTTTGTCAGAATGAAATTTTCCTGAAGGATGACCAGTAACTTAGAAGTGGATTAAACTGCCTGCTACAAGAACAATTTATTTGTGGTTATTTTCTTTACTTGTATAAATATTTCTGTAATTTTGGCTTGAAATTGTACATGCTTTTTTTTTTTTTTTTTTTTTTTTCCTGCATGTTCGTTTGAATGCTTTCCAACACTGTTACTGAGAGTTGCAAAAAACAGTATGCTCCACTGAAGCACAAATGTATCTATAGGTAGTTTGATCACAGAGCTATATAGAGAAAAAGAACTGTTTTAAAACCTGTTTGTTCAGAGCTTGGATGCCCTTTTTAGGTAGTCTAATGTTACTATCCTCCACATGAGGTCTACAGACAGAATCTTCTATTGTAAAATTTGTTTAAAGCTGGAAAAAGGGAATTCCTCTTTTGCTGAAGAAATAGCTTTCCTGCTACTCTATTCCTCTCCCCAGAAACTGCTATCACACAACAGGCACTGTATGGCCTGTTGAAAAAAATTCTTTTTTAATGGAGAAAAGATCTCAAGATTAAGGCCAAAGTGAACGAAAATCATCAGACATTTTTGGAGATAAAAGTCAAGAGTGCTGCAGGTTTGAAGAAATAATTTTTTAGCTCCAGTGCTTATATTTTGCCCAAGTCACATGTTATTATTTAATCTGTAAGTCAGTGATAATAGTACTGCTAAACTCACAGAGGCATTATGTGATAAAATCATTAGGCATTATGAAAAGCTCAAATGTAATGAAGAACCATAAATATATCTAAGGCATTTGGGTGAATTGCTGGAGTTTTGAATTTTCATTTTATTACTAGGAATATTTCATATTTCCTCCAGAATTTTAAGCTTATAAATTAAATTAATTAGGGCTGTTATTTCTGTTCAAAAAAGGGAATTATTGTTCCCCGTTCTGGATATATGATTTGAAAATGGCATTGATATCCCTGAATGGAAAATAACACTAATACATAAACTAGTTTTTAAACTATCTTTTCAAAGTAATATATGTTTACTTGATCCAGAGTACTGCTGTACGAATGTGCACTGGATCCCTGTGCTACAGGATGTTGAAAATGAACTAAAGTACCTGCCAAAGATATAAGGTTCCCTGCAGATGCACGGGCATATAAATCTGAAAAAAAAGATGTGAGTTTGGAGTATTGTTAGGGCAAAGTTCTGATCTGAATAAGGATTTGATTTAAATCCACCCATTTCACTTTCTAGACAATTGCCTGCCCTTACTGCCTTTTTTTTTTTTTTTAATAAATATACCTTTTTGAAAGAAAAATTGCAGAACACCATGGAAAATGACAGGAAAAATATAAGTTCTTCATAATCCACAACATTTACCAAAAAAAAAGGGGGGGGGGGTGGTGGTGGAAGAAAGAAAAATCTCATTATAAAGAAGTACACAAAACACCATGTGTGGAAATTAAATATCAAAAGAGTAATTCCCCAGCATTTTAAATATTTTATAAA